>NC_054558.1:20116277-20332024 GCF_017654505.1 Polyodon spathula | reverse complement strand
ACTGCAGATTTGCACAGAAGCCAGTTTTATTTTGTCTTGTTTTAAAAGTACAGACATGTAGGATCAATTGATGGGTCTTTTTAAGTGTGTTTTGGTGTTTTTTTTAATGTTTTGCATTTCTGTTGTATCTTTACACCAACGACTGGCAATGTACAGGTATCCTGTTCTGTTATCGCTCCTCTCTTGAGCAGACAACCGCAGCTGCGTCTCACATTTACCTTTTATTGCAGGTACAAAAAGAGGAATTAAATCCCAGGTAAATGTGTGGTTTTTTTTTTTTTTTTTTTTTAATGTTGCACAGAGATTCGATTAACTAGGTCACCATTTGTCATCAAAACATGGGACAGCTAGCATGTCATACGGAGGCTGATGTTCTTATGAGTGTCTTTTATTGAGAGTAATTAGGAATTTTCTTTACCTCCCCTGTGGTGTTCAAAGAAAAGAAGAAAGTAAAATAATGTATTCCAGGAAGAAATTGAATTGCAGAGTCTGTCTGAAGCAACGTGCTCGTGTGTTAACAGCGTTCTGCCACTGGGGGGCAGTTTAACACTTGAAATGTAATGGAATTCCCCCAGGTCTGAGGGGGTATCTAGACACCTGTTAACCTGAATTTAAAGAAGCGCTGCCTGATTTTATCAGAAGCACCGCAGGGGTTATTTATGAATCCTAAAATGCACGCGCACAGAAGGGCAGTTTAAAAGCTAAGTCACAGATATTGTGTAATTGTGCATTTTGTACTGTACCCGATTTTATTGATTCACAAATTTGGATTTAACAAACATACTGTACACAACCTGTAAAAAAAAAATGCTTGTCATGCAACAGCATGCTGCACATCTTTTTTGACGAGTATTTGTACTGTATATTACTCCACCCCTCTGGTATGGTGGATGGGGCTCTTTTAAAACTTGTTTTATACAATTTTTTACACAATCAATCCTCAAGTAATTGTTTTATTGTTATTTTATTTTACAGGGACGTTGTTCTATTTAGATTATGTGCTGCAAACTTTTATGTCCATAAGCAAATATCTGCACCAGAAGAGTGTGTTACAAATATGGTAATAGTGCAAGGACAGACTGCTGCCTGTTTCATTTCATTTCCGGTCCACAGTGACTTATCTAAACCAGCATGAGACATGAATATTCATACTGAAGAGAGCTTCCCTTGTAAAAATTTCCAACTAGTTTTGCCCTGCATGGCTGCATTTTCCCCATGATTACACGACGCTTGCCCTGTTTATTAACATGCTTTACAATGCTTGCCTGTGCTTTACCAGACTTCACTACACTTTCGCTATGGGGAAACTTTTAAAGGGTTAAAACTGCCTTGTACAGTGGAGTACAATCAATGTATTTCGGATTTATTTTGTTTTTGTCATGTTGTTGTCTGTGCCAAACATTGGTGCCAGAATGGAAGGTTTTGAGACTGAAGTAAAAAACATTTTAAAATAGCAACTGGTCCTGTCTGTTGGCGAGCTATTCATTCATGGAAGTTACTGTCTACGTTGTATTTTATTGCATTCACTTTAAGATGGTCCCAAGACCCTCCTGAGATGTACAGACTGGATAAGTCGTCACTTTACATCAAGGGGCGAATTGGTAAACAAAAATATCTTGAGGAAAGGATAGCATTTTTGTTGATAGACCTCATGCCACTCTCTCCTCTCCTCAAGATTTTGCATCTGAAAGACACGAGGATTCTCTTGCCACCTTGTCAGGGAGGTTAAGCCTCTTTGCTGAAGTTAAACTAGGACAATAATCCCTGCGGTTTATCAAGCAATGAGCACCTAGCTGCTGACAATCCTCCCACCCACCTGCTCAGCTAAGTAGGACAGGACCGGGCAGCGATTTGTCACAGTCAGCAAGTCTGACTCAATACAAACGGTTTTTAAAACTCACACTTAACCACATTATTATCAGTTGAAGAGAATGTATGTTTTAACGCTCAGTGTGGTGCGATGCCGTGCCACTGCAGATTTTCTACAGCACTGTTGAGAAAAGGTCAAAAGCTCTAGAACGGCTGCTTTACGATGCTCGCTTGCAGTGTGTGGACACCATTGCACATACAAACTGAATATCAGGTTTGCAATCCGAGTGACTAAACTCCAGATTAAACTTTGCGCTCGTGGAAGAGTGCATGAAGCAGCTGTGTTTAACACCCTACATCGCTTCTTTAAGGTTGCTGTGGAATTGTCAGTGCTGTTTAAAAGCGGAAGTTTGGTGCGATTCAGAAGCTGTAAACTGGTGCCACCACTTAGTGCTGCAAGCGGTGTGCAACGTCAGTGCCTGTCCGAGCTGCAGTTCGGAATCGTGGCACAGCGGAAAAGGCAGTACAAGGAATGAAAGAACAGCTTGTAATGGATTATTAATGAAGCTGGGATCTAAACCCAGGGCTTCTAACTGCTGCCTCACTCACTGCCTCCCCCCATGTTATAAAATATTAAAATCTGTCCGACACAAACTCTGAAAAGGTTTTGTGTACAGATTCCAGTATGTGAGTCAACAACGACTTGCATGACAGCAGCCAGGAAAACTACAGCACCTGTCTGAACTGACAAATACACTTTCACTCGCTTTTACTAAATAGTTATTAAAAAAATGACACAATTTCTTCTAACTTTTAATTTATTAAAGAAATTCACAAATACTAGTATTAATTACTTCAAGTCAAAGTATTGCCTACAATCCTCTGAATAACTAAGTTTAAAATAATATATATACTTAAAAAAAAAAAAAAATTACTATTTAATAAATTAATAATTAATAATGATGCAGTAAAATAAGCGTTTTGAAATTACTTCACACGTCTCTATAGAAAAGCAATCGGGTTCTGTATTTTTAACTGTCCTTCCTCTATTCTGGGGTGTCCTACATTTCATTTGGTGTCTGTTCTCGGAGGTTGCTGGTTTGGTAGCCTGGTCCACAGAGGAACCCTGGCCTCCCCAGCCTGGCTAGCTGCGCTGGAATAGCTGGACTTGCCAAGCCTGTAGGCATGCTGTATTAATCAGGTTGACTTCCAGGGGTCAGCCAAGAGGTAAAGCCACACAGAGCATTGTGTTTCCTTAGAGTAAACTCATTAAAGAGCTGTTACTCCTTCTACGGTCCGTTTCATCTTTTGTAGCTTTATAACAAAACAGCGTTTACCTGTAGAGCACAGGTGCATGATTCCAGACCTCAAGGACTGGATTTGATACAGCAAGCCGTAGAAAATGTTCTGGTGTTTTATCACTGGGATTTTCACAAATCTGTGTAGTGTTTCTTTGTTAGGAAATAGATCTCTCAATAAATAAGGTTTCTGGTTTATTTAAAGCCGGTAAGCATAGAATTGGGGTTTCATGCATCACTGTATCCCACCCGCATTCATGGCATCTACTACAGTCACAACCCCTCAGGAGTATTGATGTATAAAACATGCTATATTATATTAGCATCATATTTGAAATGGTCCAAAAACTCATTGTAAAATGGCGGTACTCCACGTGAAAATGGTATGATGGTATATTTTGTTCAAATATCCTGCTTTAAAAAGAACTAACCTGAAATAAAATGGAGACAAGAAAAACACGACCAGCTAATTAATGGGGTGAGTGTGTCTGATTCGTTAACCTTCACCCCATGTGCATTGTTAGCGAATGACCAACAGATGTGTGCTCACAACACCGCTGCATCTCAGTGGATTTCAATGCAATTAGTAGCCAAGTAAGCCAACTAATTACCAGCCTCCAATAACCTCCCACTTCAAAGAAATAATGTGAAATCTCTTTATGAAATTGCAATCACTTTGGTTGCTGTGATCCTTTCGAGAATAACAAATATACTGTGCTGGTTTAACAAGAGAGAGGTCATTCTATTAAAAGAGGACACCTTGGAGAAAACAGTTTAAAAAAGAAAAACTAACAAGCATCAAATGGGCCAACTGTCCAAAGATTTCAGAAATGTATTATAACAAGCCAGGTGTATTTTTACATGAATGATAAACTAAGGTTATAAAAAGGGAGCATCTTTCAGTCCCCCTGTTTGTTTCTCTCTCTTGCTCTTTCTTTCGGGAGGCAGTGTCAAAACAAACCTCCCTCCAGGGCAGGTACTCCAGAGAGTTTCATACTCACTGCTGAAATACTGCACTCAAGTGGGACAAGCTTGACAAACGAGCCAATCGGCTGATCAGTAGAACGAGGGCGCTGTGTGAACTGCTCCCCCGTCTGCCTTCAGACCTTTCATTCACTGTTCATTCGGATCAAAGACGTTTGCAGGAGCCAGCGGTCCGCTCTCTGTGAAACTGCTGCTGTTAAAATGTGTAACCCCCTGAGCTCTATAAAGACCCTAGAGATCAATTTGTCAAAATAAGGAGGGCCCTGCAAGTATATTGAAGCAAAGGCAAATTCTGAAGAAATAAACCATAGCAGGAAACATAGAATCAACTGACAATGCAGCTGCAAGAAGGAATGGTTAAACTGGCCGTCTTTGTTCAGTTCAATGCATGGCTTTGTGGCTGAATGCCAGAATTGTGACAGTGAATTTCTAATTTGAGGCACACCTATAACAATAATAATATTAACAATAATAATAATAATTTTATTAATAATAATACAATTATTTCCCTATAGATTTTATGGTCGATTGATATTGCCCGTGATCCTTACCTGAATCCAGAGATAGACTCACTGAAGTATTGTCTAGGAAGGTCAGAGCAATGTTCCCCTGACGCACAGACATGGCAGCTCCTACAGAACACAAATTCAAACCAGTTAAACACCTCCAGATAGCAAAAGGGACAGCTCAGTGAATGCCTAGCAAAGCGATCTGAGTGTTGATTTATTGCAAAATTGCCGGAGAGATTCAGAGCTGCTTGCAGCTGAATGAGTTCTGCTAATAAGAAATGCATTTATGCTTCAAAGCCTGTTTGTGCCTGTGAGTAAACCCATGTGAATCTACCGAGTTAGTGTAAGGGATTCAGAATTCACTTGGAACCCATGAGAAGATGTTGGTGTAGTTAGACTGCAATCTAGCTGCAACACTGCTTCACCCACAATCTGAGTTACTGATGATAGCAGGCTATACAGTTCTCCCAGTTTTTACACTACTGATCCTGTATAATAAGGACAGATTCCAGATGTACATACTGTACTGCTTTGATCCAGGATACATGGAGACGAGGCACATCTGCTCTGAAGAGGTTTGTTTTCCTACTGAGGGTTTGGCTCTTACCAGGGAACTCATCTGGCCAGCCTGTAGGCTTAGCATGAAAAGGACTTAATCTGAAGCTAAACCCTTATCTCACCCTCTCCTTAATCTCAGGGAAAAGGTTCCCAAGGATTCGGTCCAGTGAATCCCATTTTTTCTAATCCCAGTCGGCACTAATCAGAATGGAATTTTCTCCCACTGCACAAATCAAAAAGGTATCTCCTCCATGCTCTGCAGAACACAAGTGCTCCACAATCAAAATTGGTGGTTTCATGCCTACAGTGCATTAATGAGATCCTTCTTCTCCCAGACCGAATCAATGCACTTGTACAACAGTATGTATATGATGCACACCACACCGCCCGAGACACATTTATGTATAGAGCAATGTGCGGTCTGGATCTGGAAGCTGCACTATATTAAATAACATAATTTTAAAATAAATAACTATATAAAATGAACAGCAGTATACAGTTGCAAACACTGTGTACAGCAGCCATCTCAGGTTGATCCCACAGCAATAAACTGACTTTAGAATGGGCAAGGTGTGCAAGACAAGAATTCTGCCTAAAAGGGACAGCCTAAAACTAAATATTTACTATGGAAGTAGTTTCACCTTTAAAAGGAACTAAAAATCAGCACAAGGGGGTCTGCCTGGGCTGCGGTACGGGAACAAGAAGCACGTGGCAAAAGTTCATTTAAAAAAAAAAAAAAAAAAGGTGAAACAAGTTCCTTTTAAATATTTCATTTTTCAGTTGAAAAACAGCAAAAAGTACAGTACTAGCTCTGGCCAGGATAGACCTGTCATTGCTGGAGTTTGTAACTGGGTAAGCACAGAGCTACTCACCTTCCTTAACTGTGGAGACAAATGCAACAACAGTGTTTACAGCCGCAATTTTCTAACAATTAAGCGCTGTTTAAAATTCACAAAACATTCCTGTTTACCCCCACCCCCCACTGTGCGAGCTTGTATTTCAGAGGCGTCGAGAAACTGGGGGACTATACCTTTTTCAATGGGTTGAGAAAGCCAGTCTCGGTTTAGCTTTCTAAATTCACTGAATGGGAGGATGTTTGGGAGATTTCAGGCCTTCAGCAAATCCTGTGACACACTCCCTTCAAAACAGATATTAGTTTGAACATCCATAGGATTTATTCCAAGAGAAAACTCAGGCCCAGTACACTGCACGTACCGACACCTAGCGAGACCGACTTGTGCAGGAGCTCTATCCAGTAAGCTACTGACGCCCAGGGGCCAGTTTCACAAAGCATTCCAGCACTTAGCATTCTGCTAGCTAGCAAGCCATCTTATTTTAACCAGTTTCAAAAAACAGCATTTTCAGACAGAACAAGAACGTTTAGTACAAATCCACTCTATATGATTAAAGGACAATAATTTTCTTCAATTTATTTATTTATTTTTAATGGAAGCGAATTGGATTTAGCAGACTGCTGCCTAGAACTGCTTTTTGAAACTAGACCCAGTTTATTACTGGATTACAACGTGAAAGATGAAATCCTCTTCATGCCCACCACTGATCTGCAGCACAGATCTGAAAGCAGCCTCTAAGGTCAATGGGGAGGGAAAGACGTTCAAATAAAACACAGCAAGTCAGAAAGGAGATGGAGGCTGGAATGGACAAGGAATTTGCTTTATTTGCTTCAAGTCAAACAATAATAAAATAACAGGAGGAGAGAATAAATTAAACATCTACATTAAAATAAAGAGATTTCAGTCCTGAGATTGACAAAAAAGCAGGGATTCATTTTTTTTTTTTGAAAGTACAATAAAATTATTAATAATGTTGCTAATATTCAGGGAAGTCTGTGGTTTTGAAGACTTTGGAGGGGGGGGGGGGTGGTGGTTAAAGTAAGCAATCACAGGGAGACAAAGGGGCTGTAGGCACATTCAAGAGTTGAGAATCCCAAGGCTAAAGATATTACAGCTTTGAGTCAGGCTCCTCCAATAAATCCTTCTTTAAAAAAAAAAAAATGAAATGTCATATTTCTTTATACATTTATCCTGAGGAAACGTACAGTTTTCAAAACATAAATACAATACTGCAGGGAGAGCAATGAAAGAAGATTAAATAAAGAGTTTCCATACATTTGTTATTTCTCAAGGTTGTTTTGCCCCAGCCACTGGCTGTTCCCAGGTATCAAGAGAGCTTTCTACAAGCAAACTTTTAAGTTTCCTTGAATTGGCCGAAAAGAACAAATTGCAAGGCAGGTTTCCCCAGACTTAGTATGCGGGTAAGGACTATGGTACTACTTGTTTACATACAGCACATGCAAAAAAAAAAAAAGGCATGTTTTTATTTTAAAAGTGGCATTATTTCACATTTAGTTGATTAAAAAAATAAATAAATCAATTGCTGAAAAAAATGCTTTAACTCCCACACACTTGTTTTGTAATTCCGCATGTAATTAAGACAGTAAATACACAACTACTACTCTAGTACTTACGCTGTCATTATTAGAAATGAACCTTTTTTTGTCTTTGTCAACCATATTACATGCTTTTAAAGCCATTCTTTCAGTTTTAGTTTGTATTTCCCCAGGGGTCTATTTCAAAAGCTAATGGAGACACGAGAGAGAGATAGAGAGAGATAGAGAGAGAGAGAGAGACAGAGAGAGAGAGAGAGAGAGAGAGAGAGATAGAGAGAGAGAGAGAGAACCAGTGGGATTAGAAATCTGATGTATTAAGCAAGTTTGTTGCTTAATAGATTCTTCCATTGGTCAGGTGCTGATGATTAGGATCTTTTATTTTTCGTTTCCTGCCTGCCACTGCATAACTGTCAAACAAGCAATCAGATGGAATGGGACAATATGCACACTTCAAATCTGCCTGCTATTTCTCAACACTGCTGGATTGGGCTGCGCAGTACCAGAGGGAGAGAGCCCTCCCTGTTGCCAGCGCTGGCCTGGGTGGATTTTATTTCCACAGAGAGAGCAGCTGCCTTTGTTTTTCTGTTTTTCAGCGTCTTTCCTTCCTTCCCTCATTGCCTGTCCCCTTTGTGTCTCATTTTTGCTGAATTCACACGCTGGTTTGCCTTGAGCTTCTCACAGCCACGTTGATTATGAGAAAAGAAACAAATAAAAAATAAATAAATAAACAAACAGTATCAAATCTCTTCTGAGAACAAGGCTGGATTGCCTTGAATAAAATGTTACAGACTCAACACACCAGGGTGTATATCACATCAGGACCAGATTCCCCTATCGGTCAATATAGAGATATATTAGAAGTTTATGAAATCCTTAAATTGATTAGCCACTTGTCATCAAAATCAGACATTGCCTAATATATATATATATATATATCCGGCATCATAAATCCACAAATCCTTGTGTAGGATGGAGACAGTTTTTCCCTCTTTGTGTCCCTTGCAAACAGGAGATGAAAAATGGGTGGAAGAAAGACGGCTAACGAGGCAGTTTCTGGGCAGCCCTTCCTTCCCACTGCCCTCACAGCGCTCTCTATCCCTCTTGCTCTGTCTATCTCAACGCTGTGCCCTTGAAAATGTTGATGAAGCTAGTTGTCGTATCGAGTAGCCGAGGTTTCGGGGGAAAGCTGATTAGTGACTCTCCTGGGGGGGATAAACAAGCCGAGGTGAGCCACACGATGCGCTCGCGAAGGGGAGGAGGAAGAGGGCAAGTGAAAGACGAGCGTGAAGGTGTACTATTGAGTTAAGGGGCTATGCCTAATTTCAACACTAGGGGGTGTTGAATTACAAAATACATTTGCAAGTAAAATCAATGGCGCTTACATGATGTTACAGACTCATGTAACTGCTATTAAAACTTAAACAGGCTATATCTTTAACAGTTACTGTATTGGTAGACTGCTTTGTTTTAAGCCAAATATTATATGGGAACCACAGTACAGAGGTTAGTTTAAAAAAAACATTCTGTAATAATAACACATACTACCTATATTTGGTTGGTGAGTAATGCATATGCACTGTCAGCCAGGCACCGACCCAGTTCACTTTGAGATCTCTTGGTGTAAAGTCATTTATTACTTTATACAAACACAGCCTCCTCTTCCCTGTGATTTAATTACACCCTCAGATGCACACTGCAGGCTAACAGAGGAGGCCCTTGCTTGCTTAAGCCCGTTCCCCGAGACTAGGCCCAGTAATGGCTGAAAGCACTGAGGCCGAACACTGAGACGAGCAGAGAGGGGTCCTAACAAACCTCTTGCCTCAAGGACTACAGAAGACTTCAAAACAAAATCCGCACCAGGCCCTTAACCCAAAACCACCTCTCCACAACCTCACACCTGTGAAATCTTCTACCGTGAACTGTGCGTCAAGCCCAGAGCCGGCGGGCTTAACTGTTTGAGCTGAAGAGGCATGTGTAACAAGAGATCAGTACTGAGGGACGAGGAAGCAACGTGACCAAGTGCTTTGTAATGACAGCAGGGCGGCTCAAGTGGTCCAAGCAGATGGACTGGGAAGCAATGTGGGCTGGTGGTCTGAGCTGAGACACCACTCGCTAAGCATTATCCCCGAAAATCACAGGCTCTCAGTTTGTTTAAGCAGTAAGTGTTTTTCACTGGCCTGTCCTGTAAAGAGGGAGGGGGTTCAGATAACGATACACCACCATATGTCACTGCATTTCAACAGCTGAGAATACCCAGTGTGGATGAGTGAAGCTCTGAGCTGAACTCTATTTGGAATTTAATACCATTATCCTAATGCGAGCAGCTCATTGTTTGTGTCAGGAATCTGCTTGCACTGCTAGAGTGGAGAGGGTCACTGTGGGTGGAATATATTCCCCCCCCATCAACAGTTATGGTATAGAGTGCATGGCACGCGCAGCAGACAGCATGGAGCCTCTAAAAAGACCCCCACCCCCGCCCCATCCCTCTGTGGAGCCGAGTGCATCGTTCAATCTACTGAAGACAAAGACGCTGTATTGAGGCTCCATGCTGTCCCGCCACTGTTAAACTTGGGCATTTATCTAGGTCCTAGTATAAAAACAGACACTGCAAGCCATTTCACTCCCCCCTGCTCAATGAGGGCGGGACGTCTCTCTCTGCGGTTCCCTAAACCATATTGAGCTTGCTCTCCAATATATGGAATATATATCAGAAACTAGCAAAATCCGCTCACTATCTGATTGTGAAAGCTACCAGGTGCCCACCACAAAACCCGACTCCCAAGCCCGAATACAGCACTGCCCTGCTGCAGCTTCCAAGGTCTCATCAGCTTTATGTGCAACGAATAGGAGTTGGTATCTTCCCAATCATATTGAAATGGATGTCAATACAGCTTCCTGTCTGCTCTGTAAATCTGGGAGAGATATACAGTCGCTCCCCTAGTTCTCTTAGTTTTAACCATAATGACAGGCAGAATGCAATGCCTTGCTTGAAGGAGGGTTATATCAGCATTAAAATTAATCTAAACAACCAACTAACCCATCCTGTTTTTCCTCAGTAGTTAATCATTCAATCAATCACTTTTAAGACAACTCTCCTGAAGAGAGCACTGGGTGCAGTACAGGTTGTGGCAAGCCTGGTTTCGTCCTGATTAGCATAACGAAATAGGACTGATGAAAGCGATCCAGAGAAGTTTATGGAGAAAGAAAACGCTGGATTAGAAAAAGTACGCAGGGATCAAATGTCTTGTTTCCAAAAGCGAACCCGGAAACACAGAGGCCGTGTGTGATGCACAAACAGTGGGGAAATACTGTCTGACAGTCTGTACAAGTTCAGTCACTCATGCTGTATAGGAAGACTGGACCTGCTTATGAGGGCGAATGGATCAAATTAAAAGAAAAGCCTCAATCTTCAGGTTCTCGGGCTCTTGCAGGTTTTGTTCTGCCATATCTTTACTGTGTTCAGTTTAAAAAAAAAAAAAAGGCAAGCATTTTAATAATTACTTAATTACAGCACATTTATATTACAGCCCAGGTCTATGTGATACACCAGTAGAAAAGACAATGAATTAATAATGTTCTGTCAAGCCCAAGCCAGTGCACGGTGCAATACACTACATCCAACATGTCACGGCTTGAAAATAAAACGCATATAAAATGTTTATCAAGCAATGTCGCTTGGTCTTTTTTTAAAAGAAAACTTTTTTCTAGAAGAATTTTAAAAGAAGCTGGGGGCAGACAAGTTGTGATTGGATCCTGGATTGCCGTCACTTGACTGGATACAACTGGCTCCAAGGTAAATATCACACACACTCACACACACACACACACACACACACACACACAATTGGGACTAAAGCCAGTCACTTGGGTAACAAATCAAAATTCCAAAGATGCAATTCCGCTGCCTTCAAAACTGATCTGGGATCAAAAGGTGGCATTTCCCTGATCCCATTCATGCTGTTATTACTAGATATTACTAGAAAGGAGCTTTCTCTGTTCCCTCAGCGTATACAATCTGATTTCTGCACTTAACTCTGATTGTGAAAAACGTGTAAACCAGGATCAAATCTGAGCTCTTCAATCTTACCCCTATGAACCTAAAAACAACCTTCAGAACCAATTCAAAACAAGAGAATCAAGGGCATCTTTTTCTTCTTTATTTGAACATATGTCCCCAATAAGGCAAACATATACCAAGTCTGGGGAAAACCTGTAAATTTGAACAGTGGAGAGACCATTCATGATACATGGTTTGTTTTTTGCTTGTTGTTTTTTTTTTTTTAGTGCACCTCCAAACACCTCAAGCCAACGGTTCTTGCAGAACCAAAAGCAACAGCCTTGTTTCATTCAAGGAAGCTGGAGACAGCTTATAAAAAAAAAAAAAAAAAAAAAAACAACAACAATTAAAACCCTGAAACAGAAAAATCTAATAAGCAATAAGAAATAAAGACCCTTTCCCTTAGCAGCCAACACATACATTGTATATCAACCTGAAAAAAAATAAAACAGGTTCAAGTTTTCAAGTTTCTTAAATATATTTACTCCAGATCTCCCCGCTCTCCCTCCCACCCATTTTCTAGCATTTATACTCCAAGCAGTGCAATTCACATTATTTATTTATTTTTTTCCCCCCACCAAAACAGTTCTTGCAGCTGTCATCTGTGTACCGGCAAAAGACGATTCTCATCTTCTCTCTGTTGTTTGGAACCATTTGCAAGGCCTTGGCTTTTGTGTTGGTCCTCCGAGGTGTAGGGGGCGCTTATGTGCATTTTTCTTTCACCTGTGTGCACCTCATCCAGTAGCAAGCTCACAAAAACAAAACCAGCAAAAGCAAACCATCCCCAGTTAGTAAATCTCACTCCATTTTCCCAGCTTCAGAACTGAATTCCAACTGCCTACCACCCCAGACACACACACGCGCTATTCCCCTTTCACCTTCAACCTTTGCCCCTTAGAGCCACCTCCTCCTTGGGGAGCTTTGGAACCATCTCCACGATGAATCAGTCCACCTTGTTACCCATCCTTCACTTTTAAAAGCAGTTCCAATCGCATATCTATAGATATTTATATATAATAAAGATCTCCTTTTCTGTTTTAATAACTTTTTTCCATAGTTTTTTTGTTTCAATGTTATTTACTTCTTTTTTTTTTTTTTATCTATATACCGGCAGTCGAATGTGAGCGTGCTGGTGATCCAATAGCCTAGGCACTGACACCGTCTCATAGCCTTTGCCCAGCATCTGCTCCTTGATGCAGGGAGGGTGGATGTCGTTGATGAGGTACTCCAGCGACTGGAGGCTGCTGCTCAGGATGGAGGTGTTGCAGAGGGTCTTGCTGGGCAGGCTGCAGCACAGGCCGCTGTCGGAGGGGGGGTGGTGGTGATGATGATGATGGTGATGGTGGGGGAAACCCAGCTCTCTGTGCCCCCCTCCGCCCCCCGTGTTGGCCCCCACAATGTCCTGGGGGTTGTAACAGTCGCTGTTGGGGGTCACCAGCACGCTGTTCCAAGGAGGGGCAAAGTACTGGCCCACCGAGAAGTTGCCGTGCATGCCGGCGCAGTTCACCGGAGAGGAGCTCACTTTCTCCAGCCAACCGGCACTTGCAGTCAGGGCGTAAGGCCTGGAGGATACCAGGGCGCTGCCGACCACCCCCAGTGCGCTCCCCGGCACACATGTTTCCGGAGATTTGCTAATGGCTCCACCTCCTCCGCTCCCGGCACTGTACATCCTCAGTGCAGCCTGATGATGATGCTGCTGCTGCTGCTGCTGCTGCTGCTGATGATGATGCTGGTGATGCTGGTGCTGCTTTTGCTGCCAGATAATATAATCCATGCTGTCCATATAGGCTGCTCCAGCTTTGACAAGCTCAGCCCCCTGGGTAGGCAACACCGCCCCAGTGTAGGCCAAACCGCTCTGGGCCATCACGCTGCCGGGGAAGCCTGCCATGCTGCCAGAAGAGTTTGCAGAAGCTCCCGCCACCTGTTTTGCTGGGCTGGGGTTGGCGGTTGTTGCTGCCACCACCACCCCCTGGCATACCTGCTGCAGAGCCTGGGCCTGGCAGTGCTGGTTAATCTGGTAGATGATGCTCTGAATGGAGGGCAGGTTCGACTGCGGGGGTAAGGCCAAGCCACGGCCCCCTGCAATGGGGATAAAGGAAGCAGCCAGAGTAACGTTAGGAGGTACCGGTACTGCGGGAGCTTCAGGGGGTTTGGAGTGGCCTGTGCTGTACTGTATCTGCCCGTGACCCTGGGATAAAGTGCTGCTGCTTGGTGGAGGATAAGGGGCCACTGCAATCTGGGCCGGGGACAGCTTAGTCCGCTTGCCCTCCGAGTTTTTGACCACGCCCTTTCCCGTTGTCATCGGGGCCGTGGTCTTGACGATGGCGAGCAGGCCGTTGTAGCCGCCCGTGTGCAGGTGTGGGTAGGGGCTGTAGCGCTGGCCCGTGGTGTCATAGCCGTTGATAGTCCGGTTAAGGTGCTTGTGCTGGGGTACCCTGATATTGGTGGGGAAGATCTTGATGGACAGGGGGCTGCTGGCTGTCTTCTGTGCGTAGGCATCTAGCTCAGCCGCGCTGGGGTACCGAGGGGAATGCATGGGCGCTACCAGCTCACCTGCAACAGAAAACAAACAAACATCCATCACTTAAACTGCTTACAGTAGAAATGCTGATAGACGCAATTTATCAATCAGTTTCAGTCATAGATTTAATATTTTTTTGAACTGAAAAGTTTTTTTATATCCTTAAGGCAATTTATCCATTGAAACTCGCAGCTTGTAAAACTCAGTTCTATACCTTAGGCATTGTTAAATCAGAGCACGTAAAATTAATTCTGACTTATTTTTTTAATATAAAATTATCAGTACTGTCCTGGGAAATCCCGAGTTAAAACAGTCAATTTAGTTTCCGTGGCCTAATTGAGATTCAAAACCAAGGTCTCCAGACTCCCGATCCTCAGCGTCAGCCCTCAGTCACTTTGCCTCCTAAATGTTTACATCAGAGCAGACCTAATGAACGAAGAAGTGGAAATTTCAATAGTGGCACTACATTTATCAATGACTGACTTTGGGCTTCATTTAGCTTTGCACTCCAGTGCAATACTTGTACAAAGTGGTAAAAGGAAAACTACTTCTGTATTTGAAAACAAGCACACACCCCCACCGCAACTACTGTACACAAAAACAAAACACACTCCTGCATCCCTAAGCTCCAGTGTGCGGATACACTGTTGTGACTCTAATCCCAGAACCCAGCTTTCAATTCCGTGGCGAACAAACACCAGGCACGGCCCCACACTGTACCTTATTTATAAAGCCAGTGGTTAATGAGCCTGAGACAGACTTCAGTGCAGGGAAACGGAATCGCAAAAAGAAATCAAAGGGGTGGTGATGGGGGGGGGGACCTCTCTGTGAGATTGGATTTAAAAACTACATTATTCAGGCAATTTCATGGCTACTTAGCTCACCGCTACAAAAAAAAGAAGAAAAAAGGAGGCGCTCCATTTACAAGTAATACATCAAACAAGTGCAAATTACAAGCACCCAAAACAAATCGATTGAGACTTACGCAATTTTACAATTAACTGTGATAACACCGTTAGCAGCTAAAGCCACTGAGACTAGGAAGAAGAAACAAAAAATAAACTAATTTATTTTCTTCTAACAAAACCATTTTAGAGACTCCCCAATGCTCTACAGCCAGAACTCATTTGTTGTTCCCATTCACGCTCTCACCCAGACTTCATTTCAAGCACCCAATGAGCCTCCAACTGTGAAAATGATTAAAAACCTACAAGATCTATCCAATAAAGGAAATACATTGTGTGTTTAAAAAGGAAAAGAGAGGCAGGATAGTGTTGCAGTGCTCGCATGCTGCAGGAACCTTTCTGCACTAGTAACGTACTGTACTCTGAAACTCCTACCTACACACACAACACACACCTAGACATGACCAGGCCATCTCCTTAGAGGACAGCTGTCTAAACAAACTCAAACAAAATAAGGGAGATTTTTGTATTATTACTTAGTAGTAGCAGTGGTGGGAAGCTCTAATTTGAGGGCAGGGTAATCTTTTTAGAATTTGTTTATATTTGTTCACTTTTATTTGCATCCACTTAAGTCGTTTCTTGGTTTACTGTTGTTCAAATATACTGAACTACACTAAATATATATATCACACACGTTTGACTCATATCCTGCGTCACTCCCTCACGCTCACCATCTCTCCCTCTCCTGCCATTTGTAAACATTTAGAGCTTCAAATGCCAGCCTGAATTCAAAGGGTTTCACCTTTTACAGGCTATGGAGATTAGAGTTTTTTCAGCACAGTAAACAAGGTTTGATGTTATTAGGCCTAAAAGTCACATGTTTTGTACTAAGTGACTGCGTGGCCCTTTGAGTTCACACTAATTGTAATGCTGTGTAGTCACGCTACCTGACAGGTTTTACCGACAGGTTTTTTCCAGCCAGCTTTAGAAATGTAATTATTATACATCAAAACAGCACAGTCTAATTCTTCCAGTGAGCACGTACGCACACACACACACACACACACACACAATCTGGCTGGCTGTTCCAGGGGATATCCCTATACTAAACAAGGCCATACACAGTTCTGGGGAGCTGGTAAACAGTGCTGGTCGAGTAATCCCTAAACTAAACAGTACAGTAACCTCATACAGCAAAGGCTTCAGATAGCAGTCCCCTCTCTCTCCAACTATCTATTCGCTTCTTATAACCAAACAGCAAAACATGCACCTTGAAAAATAGCCAATGGATAGTGGCTTAACGTTTAGAGTCAAGAGCCAGGAGCCAAAAGATTTGGACTCAAGTGCAGAATTTACAGGGCCATCTTCCACTGAGACTAAGTCAGGCTTTCTCTGTATAGCCATGTATGATTAACTTGCTTAAGGGTTGTGTGTGTGTGTGTGTGTGTGTGTGTGTGCGTGCACATGTGAGGGGGGTAATAGATCACAAAGGGGGTACCCCCTCCCCCAAAATAGACAGCCTTTGATTTGTGCAGCGCTCACAGCTGCATTCTCCTTCATGCAGGCTCGGCTGTCCTTGGGGTGGCATGATCCTGAATACTCAATTAACACGCTGCTAATTAGCCGCTGACATGCGCTGAATTCTGATGAACTCATTTCAGGAGACAGATAACGAGAAGCAGCAAAAGAAGCTGGGTTTTGAAAGAAAAAAAAATGAAAAAGACTTTAATTTGAGCTTTTTTTAAAAAGGATCTTTGTAATTGCGATAATCAAAAGGCAGCTGTGTCTCATCGAGCGGGCCAGAGAGAGAGAGAGAGAGAGAGATGACAGAGCGAGAGAAAAGGTAATTATAATAGCAGGAATGGAAGGATGGAAACTGTGTTGGCTGAGACATCTGCATAAAGTCTACCTGCACCCAGCGTTATACGATATATTCAGGTTTATAAAATGGGAGTAATCTCACTGACTAACAAGTGTTCCATCCTCTGTAACAGTACAGCATGGAACTTTTTGAACAACTCATATTAACTGGACACTCCATTACTTTAGTAAGGGTGCGACAGGATGGGCGTGCTGTTTTTCAAGCCCAATAACACACTCCAGGGTGTTGAAATACGGTTTAGCGGCACTTGGCTTTGCAAGTTATTGCTTTTAAAAAAATTCAGGGAATTTTTTAATTGATTTTAAGAGCAAGGCGATCAAAAGAGAACTGCAAGATTAAACATACGTGATAATTTAACCTTAGGTATGATATCTTGGGCACTACCCAGTCAATGTCAACAATTAAACTGAGGCAGGGACAGAGAGAAAATGGGGGCGATATGAGCCATAAATGAAGGAAGGCTGACCTAACCAAATCTACTGTTCCGTTTTCTTTTGGTGTTTTTTTAATGTTTTCACCTTCTATAAGCTTAAATCGGAATGTGAAGGCAGAAAAGCCACCCTGTAGCACCCTGAACAATACCTGCCTTGTGTTCATGGCGGGGTCAGCTGGCACAGGCCGATCAGTCGGCGAATAAAGCTAGGCCTCAATCGTCGTGACAACTGTTTGTATGAACACAATAGGCCCTGATTCAGTCAGTTGTTAAGGCCCTCACAATTAACCCAGCTTCCATTCTGCTTAAACCACTGCTGATTTAATTCATTAAGCACAGAGATATTAGGCAGGGATAACCACGAGGCCCCCCGAAACACGGTCTCAGCGAAGTGCAACCCGGTCTCTCAATTCAAATAATAGACGTGGTCCTGCTTTCTAAGCTGTTAGTCAAATCAAGCATCAAGAACACCACAGGAGTTTCCAATCATTGTAAATGAAGAAGCGTCTGTGACAAACACCAGAACCTCTTTTGAATAGGGGGGCAAACTGGCTTTATTCACTGGCACTAAAGAAAAAAAAATATTGACCCGGTTCTGAATGTAGACAAGGTGATTCATCTTATGGACCAACAAGGCAGGTTTTAAATACTAAAGATGATTCATCAAGGTCTGTTTTTCAATCAATAGCCCCATCACCCGGGGCTGTTTTGTGTGCATACAAGGGATGTGTAAAACATTTATTTTCCGGACGTGGGTGGAATAAACACAAACTCGGTTTTCCGTTCACACTATGCCATCATTGGAAAACTTTACTCTATTTAAAAGCTGTTGTCCTATTTAAAAGCTGTTGAGATTTCACTTTTTCAGTCTAGAAGGGGGGGAAAGTATTTGGGGAACAGGTGAACATGACTGGCAGCGCAGAGATTGACACACATTTTAAAAGAAATGCCGTGGGACAGTTTCATTAAATTCTTATAATTGGGGGTGGGAATTGACAGCCTTTGGTACACAGGGATGTAAATAAGACTCCCATTTGATAGCTATTTCACCCCATTCTAGGTTCTAATACAAGGCTGATTAGCTCCAGTGTCCAATTACCCTCATAGTAAAACCACGAATGGAACAAACAGCTACAGTATGCAATAGGGGCGGGGCTTTTATTTCCATCCCTGATCTATCTATAAAGGCTGCTTGACTTGAAATATTCTCTGTATGGTCCAGTTATATTTATGTTGATAATTACTAAAGGAAAAACACTGGTAGTGCACAGCTTTGTAAAAATAAAAAATAGCACCTCTTATCTCTCTTTTGTGACCCCAGTGAGCTGCCAGTGAGCTGTGTGCTTGGTAGGAAGCCACAGCCCTGATCAGACAGTTGGGGGGGGGGGGGGGGGAAGCGTTCTGATGCCTGCTGTGGTTCCGAAGCCTGCTCCTTCACCCCCTGCTCCGAGCTCAGCAGCTGCAGCCTCAATCTCTTAATCTATCTAGGCCATCGGTGTGTGATGACCACAGAGCTGCAGCGAGAGATGGGGAGAGGAGCAGCAGCCGATAGAGCAGAGAGCACCAATAAGAGCAAGGAGAGAGAGGTACAGGCACAGGTAAAGCAGAAAACCACATGCTGTGCTGCTGAGGCAGTGTGTGGGAGTGTGCGAGCAGGTAAGTGTGTGTGAAATAGGGTTTACATGTAAGGGAGTGTATGTGAAACGCTGGGGTATGCATTGAGTGCACGTGTCAGAGTGGCTTGATGGTATTTGATGTTGTGTACAGTGTATGTTTGGTTCAGTTGTCAGTCGTCAGTCTCAAACTGGGCTGGGGTAATGAGGTATTCTGCACCATGAATGGCGCTTCCCCCAGCCCAATCAAGAACAAACAACCAAGATTCAAAGCAGCCTAAACCATGCCTTCACATCCATTCGACTGCCCTCTATTTTCTATTCCTTCTGGTAACACTGTCATTTCAGAGGAGTCTGGGTTTTCTTTCCTTTCTCTCCCTCTGTTGAGTAAGTGAGTTTCATCGGAGGCGCTCGCTGAACGCAGTCACCTCGGGGCGAACACTTTATTATCTGCAGACGAAGCGTCGGCACAAATACCATTCTACACACACAAGTGTCACTTTCCATTTGTCTCCGCTCGGAGGTATTAGACGAGCGCGGCCGCTGCGTGCTCTCATCTCAAACCGGCTAGCAGAGGGGGACAAACAGCGTGGGAAAGCAAAGGAGCCAGCTCTGCACATTCCATACGGACATCCTTTACAAACAGCAGCAATCTCACACTACATGCACACACACAATATATGGTTTCATTCTATCTTTGTATTTTGGATACCAGACCCGGGGTCAGTTATCATTAGTTACAGCAGGGTTGTTTTGTTGAGATCGCAATGCTATTTTGTTGAATGACAATTACGCTGCAGTAATTATCAGTTGCAATTATGCTAAAAAGTTACATAAACAACTACACACATTAACAATTCCACAGGTGTGCCAAGGTTCAACTACAATTAACGTTGCATTTTAATTGCAATGAATTACGAATTGCACAGCAGCTGGAATTGAGCCCAGGCGTGTTGGACACTATTAGATGTTATGGCTTAAAGCAGAACCACATCACAAAGTTCAGCTCGTGGGCAGTCTAGTTTGTTTACATTGAGAATCCTTGAGAGCTATTCAGCTGCTCACCCGGTTCTTAGTTTTTCAATGACAGACACTGCTGAGGGGATCTGCCTTCTTCAAGCAGCTCATGACATCTTAAACTGTAAGGAAAAGTCCCAATAGCTTCAGTACCCTTAGCCTGTTTCACGAGTTGTCGGAGTCCCCATCACAAGCTCCTCGGTACAAGGGGAAGCACAAACAGAGAAACGTTCCGGACTAGGACTGGCACAACAGCCAGTGCTGTCATGTCTGATTAGCGCCGGCGATGTGCACTTCACGGGTCTGTGAATTGATTTGTGTTCCAGCCTCTCTCTCACAGCTAGCTCACCACTTTCATGACAGCAGCCAATCCCGGGCCAGGAGCCTGCAGCTGACAACTCGAAAAATTGTCAGTAACTGATTACAATATGGGTACCGTTTGTCCTGACGCATTAAAGAGAACATAAATTCAAGTAAAATGCAAGATTTTCATAGGGACAGAGCGATGTACTTAATCTTCACGGTGTACTGAAAATGATCCAATGAGTCAGAGGGTTAACAAGCTCCTAAAACACATTGGGGGTTTGCAGACATGCAGATCACAAGAGCAATAATTCTGGAAACAGAATGAAGATTCACTACATCACCCAAGAAATGTACTGCACAGCTAAAATGTAACTTTACACATGCGGTTTGTGAGATGCAATAGGGGAAAGCAGAACAGCATAACAGCAAGGCAGAGTTACGCGAGAGCTTGTCAAAAGCCTTGGTTTATTACACCACAAAAAGAAGCGCAGCTGAAATGGAATTCAAAAAGCAAAAGCATAAAACACCCAGGGGAAGAGCCGTCCTGTCATTAAAAACATAAAACTGTTACCACTGTTACCACTGTTAACACGGGTACCTCAGAGTAGCGATAGCAACGTCACATGCTGTAGCCAGTGCTCGACCAGCACAAGAACACGCTGTACTTAAAAGGCTTCTGAAACTTCAGGGCCCTAATTAAAACTTCAATATGAAAGCACAGCTATTTTACACGGTTACAATCACTTTAAAGAGCTTCTAAATCGCAGCCAGCACTTTTCCATCCACAGCAAAACTGGTTTATGATTTTCTTTGACTTAAAAGGTCGGCCAAAGCAGACGGTACAGCACACGCAGCTGAATAAGAATTAGAGGGTCATTCAAAGGCAAGAGAAGAACTGGATTTGAGCAACAGTCATTTAGTAAACTTAGTTTAGACATGGGCAAAGGAGGGTGTTCTGAAGTCTGAAGTGAACTCGAACTTTCTTTGTAGCATTAACTTAACGTACATGTAATGACTTAATAATAATAATAATAATAATAATAATATGACGGAAAGCAGTCTGTTATCTTAGACAAGCTTCGCTCCGTCTCTTAATTTTGCACATTGATAATATTTAAGCATGCATTCTGTACCTTCAGAGACGGTAAATGAAAGAAAGACTACATATAATTAAAAAAAAAAAAGAAAAAACAGATTACTGCCTTTAGTCAGACAATAGCATCTGTATACGAGAGAGGCAGAGAATAAAACGTGTAAGATTAAAAGAGGGGGTGGTTTCAGTGGTGGCGAGAGTGGAGAGAGAGAGAGAGAGAGAGAGAGAGAGAGAGAGAGAGAGAGAGAGAGAGAGAGAGAACACTTCTCCCTGGGCCTGTCAGTACATTGGAAGCGGCCGTGCACAGGGCTGCAGGTAAATGTGAGAAGAAAGGAGCCTGCAGGCCGCCCAAGGCAATCTGAGCCCTTCTGTTCTATCATTTAGGAGACATGTCCTCCACTGATTTCCAATTAATATTTAATACTGCATAGAAAACAGCACATTTCAGAGGGAGAGAGACGGCTCCCTGTTGGCCACCAGTGAACTGCAAATTGCTTCAATGTTTTACAAACTTAATTTGAGAAAGGGCAGAGTGACCCCCTGCGTCACACTTTAATTAGAAGCATAAATATCTCAATAAATTAATTCTCACATCGCAGCCAACGTTTTCCTGTAATCTGATGCCAACTTTCACCCTGCTTTTATTGCAGACTGGGTTATGAAAATTCATGGATTGCTTTCTTTCTTGCACAAAGAAAAAGTAACAACATCTAGCGTGGACGGTAAAGTGTAGCGCAAACGTGGAAAGGTTTTTAAGAATAAAGTTATAGAGAATGTCCTAAATGTTACTGAAGAGAAGGAAATCTAATGATGAGCTGACTTATTCATAAGGGTGTCTGAAGACAGTATGCAATACAGGATATTACACAACACTGCAGTTAAACAAAACAGATCACACTGAACACTTCCCTCTAACTGCCGATCGGGTATCTGTCCATGTGACCTACAGCACAACAAATGGATCAGGATGCAGCAGTTTATCTTCAGTGCTGAAATGTTTGCAGAGAAGTATGAGAATCCATTTATAAAAGCACTCCTTTAACAGTAAAAGTACAACCTACAGGGTCTCTTCGTGGTTGGAGAACATCTGGTTTTAAAAGACAAGATATCTAGGGATTTATGTGTATTGGTTTTAACGATTGCAAATCAAAAAGGAGGAGATCAGTCTCGAACAGGATGCTAGTAAAGCCAGCCAGCTCACTTTAAGCATTCTCCCAGGCCCCCTAACCAGCACCTTGGGTCTCGTCCCCAATCCATTACCCTGCCGCTCCCCGGCTAAGACTGACTCTCACAGTCTAGCTAATTTATGTTAGGGAACCCTGCAGAGCAATGATATAAACATTTCATTGCGAGCGCGCTGTCGCTCTCTCTCTGTATATCTTCTGCTGTACACCAGCCTTTTTAGCTGAGCATGTTTACAAGAGAGTCCCTGTCCCCAGGCTGGAACGAGGAAGGGAACTGGGAATACAAGCGATGCCAGCTCCCCATCATCTACAAAAATACAAAAAGATGATGCCATCAAACAGCCTGGCACCCCTCTGCCAAACATATTGGGAGGCATGGCGTGAGTAACATGCAGAGAGGGAGGCCCAAATGTTCCCGAGTTGGAAAAAGTGCACTGCTACTACACTCCCTGCGCCAAGAGCATCATGCGGCCTTTCATGCTGAAATAGAGAACTACACTGATGATGGATGCACCCGCTACAAGATCAGCAAGCATGCATGGTTGACAATCGAGTTGATTTACATTCTCGAAAGGACACACTCACTCCCCTTGAAATGCCCTATACTTTTAAGGTAATCTAAGGTTACACATTTTAAAAAGGGAGATGGCCCTGCCCCTCTCCCTCTCTAAAACATTTAGATCGCCATTGTATTACAGAACACACATGCAAATACATTCTGGGCATATAAAAAGGTACCAATATCACCCCCAAGTGAAAAACATATTTTTAAACCACATGGCATGCTGCATGCTTTAAGCTCACCCACGTTTACCCAGCAAGGGGCTGCACCGTTCCCCAGGCTTCACTGTGCAGCAGTGGGATGATATCACTGTCCCATATGTACCGATTTCAGAGCCAGCCTCACTTCCAATTAAGAGAGCAAGCCATCAACAGGGCAGGGCAGCAACTGACTCGATCCCCCCGCTACTCGGCTAAGCCGAGTCACCGCTGGTACCAAACAACAGTAGAACTGGCTTGTCAACAGCCATGCTGATCACACTTTCACAGTATGTGGAGGGACTGGAGTAACATGCAAAAATGTTCAAATCTGGAATAGAACATTCAATAGCCAGGAATCATGCATAGATTATGAATGCCCAAACCAAGTTTCAACATAACTGGGTGAGCAGTTCAAAAGGCGTAATCAAAACACGCAGCATACACACGGCTATACATATCACGTCACACTAAAGCCCTGACACAAGGGATATTTACCCCCCTGCAAACAAGTTGTTTTCCTTACTTTGCTTAGGGCTGAATTAAAAAATTAAAACAGCAGTCAAGTCAGTTGACCTCAGCTGCAGGCACAAGATCCTGATTCCTGCCCAACACCGTTTGCAAACTGGCCCTGAAGATGGACACAGCTGACAACCAGAACAGCAAGCGCAGTTCACTGCTATACAGCTGTGCTTTTTACAGAGGGGTGTCATTGGAAGCAAGCAGGGCTCTGTCCTTGATTCAGACAAGGGCCGGTGAAGATCTTTTCCTGTCACTCCCTCAGCCTGGGTCAATACTCCACTAACAAGCCCCAATCAGGGCAGAAGAAGGTGGATTAACACAAACAGACTACAAAACTCCACATTGATTGGGGCTGGGGAGAAAAAACAGTACCTTGGTAAAATGGATTAGACTTCCACTGTTTTCCTTTAGTGGTTGAGGGCCAAAAAGATGGTAAAAAAAAACACACAATGAAAACTTCAGTTCCACAGTGATCAGTAGAGATGCATGTGGAACATGATTAAGGGAAGGGTATGGCTTCCTAAATGCTTGCAAGGCAAATGCCAGGCATGCAAACGAGTCTTATTAGAATGAGCGCCTGGTAATAAAAGATTAAAATAACAGAAGGATACAACTCCATTGAGGATTTATTTATTTATTTATTTATTTATTTATTACTTCCACAACATTAGTCGACATCCAGAAACAAAAGGGGGGGGGGGGACTGGCAGGAATTTAATTTAAAATGACAGGGAGTGCAGCCGTAGACAGGGGATTTGGAGAAGCTGAAAGCAGCGCTATGATTTATAATTTAAGTAATGCTCGGCATTCCTTTTAATTCAAGTCGAGCTAAAAATCAAAAGGCCGCCCCGGTGAAGCTAATCCGATATGATATTTACCAGGGCACTCGGTCAATGGCTTTTTAAAACGCTCGTCTCTCTCTCTCTGCCTGTCGAGACTGCGAGACGACTGTGATAATGGAAACGTCCCTCTGCCTCACTTGAATCGTTCGCAAGGCCCAGCACTTGGAAATTGATTGTCTGGCAAGCTGATTTCAATGCTTCCAGCGGATGTTAGAACCAGTTAAGCCTTGTTTTATTGAGGGAACCAGGAGTCTTTTTTTTTTTTTTTTTTTAATGGGAGCCCCATCAATGAATTGTGCCGCAACACAGAAATACAGCTCTCCATGCAGGGTTATTTTATATATTTTCCTCTTGCTTTTGAGCAAAGTGCAGCAAAAATAAATACAACTCGGTCTCTTCTCCTGTACTCTTTACTTTGTATCCATGGCTGATCACCACATCACGAATCTCAGAAGCTGAGCCATGCTCAGCACGCCAGCATGGCTATTGCATATGAAGATAGTATGGTAGGTTGTATACGATGGGGCACTTGCCCCACTACAGACCGGATGACATCATACTGCAGGATGCCTTCTTAAAAAGGAGGTGCATTCCAATACCCCATTACTATTCTGGGCTACAAACCCCCTTCACCTCCAAAGCTTTAAAATTTCAGTAAATCCTAATCTTTAAAAAAAAAATGTTGGAATCACTTCATAGAAAATCAATACTGTATTTTTATGGCCTTATGGTTCTTAAAGGAGGTTAGTTATTAGTCGGTATATCAATGATTATGTGCTGAAACTGTCACATGGGAACATGTCTGAACTGGGTTTGTGGGTCTCCCCATTACAGCCTACAGCAGAAACGTATTCATTATCTTTTTTTCCAGCCTAGCATGGGTTGAGAGGGTCTTAAAGCTCCAGGAAAAAAAGCCTAACTTTTTTCTAAACAACTGGAAATAAAGCAGTAAATAAGAGCAGCACTTGATCTGCATTGGGTTTCACCCCATCGGTCCTCTGGGGGCCCCGTTTAAACGATTCTGAAACCTCATTAATAAAGCCTATTGGCTACACGCACTCTGCCCTCTGCACGGCAAATTCCATTTCCTTTCTCTGTAAATGTAGTGCGGATAAAAGCTGTACAGAAAAGGCTAACCTTGTCCTAGTTCTTCCCAACGAGCAAGCGGGCCGTGGAGGGCTCGAGTTGAAGGAGTGATTAGCTGGAACGTTATTGGAGAGGTGAGGAATGCTGCTGGGGTCTCGCAGCCTGCCGTCGGGTCTCACTTAATAGTATTGATGCTGAAGAAGAGCTGGTGGCTGAAGTGTCACGTTCACAAAAATATATATATTTATATACCAAATGTGCTCCCCCAGGCCGGACTCCAACAGGCCTTTAAAATGAGTTCAGGATTAGAAAGGAAAGGTAGATCTGAAACCGGGGCGGTTTATAAGATTAGCACAACACTGCAATCCTCACAGGAAAACGCAAATAGCATCGACTGTAAAAGCAACTTCATATATATTTTACAATTGCCAAATTTACAAACGTGGGGATGAGCTGGGAAGAGTTCCTTGACCAAAAGGCCAAAAGCAGCAACAATACAAAGACAATATGATAAAGTAGCCAGCCCCTCATCACCACCCACTACTGCCTTTTGCCTTTTTTATGAACTGTGTTTCAGACATTGCAACAATATATGCGAAATAAATGTCAAATTGATGTAGAAGGGCTCAAATTAAGGCTGAACGTGCAGGGTGGCTGCACTTGAGTGGTTATTAGAAGTCTACACTGTGTATATATTGAGGACCTCCAAGCAGACAGCCCCCAACCCCTCCTCCCACTCCCTGACTCACATTTGTGGCTGGTGGTGGAGGGTGTCTCCAGCATCTTGCTGGGGCAGGCCAGATGCTGAGGCTGGGGGTTCTGCCTTCTCTGCAGACAGGCCAACATGGTGGAGCGTGGGGTCGACTACCAAGGGGAGCGCCACCACACAGGGATCTGTGGAAACAGACAGGGGGGAAAAAACAGCATTAAATCAGCGTCCATCGCAAACACATGGGCAGAGGAGCCCAGGCTAGAAACACATCGCTTTCTGTAATTCGCTCTCACCAGAAAGACAGCTTTAGAGACACAAAAGGTGGAAAGCAGGAATGGGCTTAAAAAAACAAAAGGCTGGAAGGGTCACTTCACCCTTTGTCCTGGGTGGATCTCAAGGTCCCACTTTATCTTGGCGCGCATGTTGGCATATGCTATTTGGAAATCACACTGGAACTCAGAGGTCCCAGTTTGATCTAGCGTAGAAACATATGCACAAAATTGTCCTGTTCTCTTGTGTACTCAATAATCAAAAACAATTCAGGACTGAAAGGGTTAAAGTACTAATCTCCTTCCTCTACATCCACCTACAACAAAGACTTCCTGAAAGCTTCTTGGCTCTTTTGGTAAGGCTCTTTTTGCATGGTGTAAGCCAGCTCTAAAGTTAGGCACCCGATAAACACACTGTGGATACGGCTTTCCCCGTGTCATCTATCCATCCACTTGTTTACAGGTCACAGCAACGCTAGCCCTTGTTGAATCTGCTAGTTCTTTCTGGGTGGTGTTGCCAGTTTGATTAATGACTTTATCCATCGAGTGCAGGGAATGAAAATGGCTAAAACAGCACTCTTTCTATGGCAACTCCAGCCCCTGTGTGACAGCCAGTGGATTTCGGCGGCAGCAGAGAGAGGGGAGGGGGGCTGAGCAGAGTGCCAAGCGTACATCAGGACCATTGATGGCTCTAATCAATCTCCCATCAAGCCATAAATCTCCTCTCAGCTCCCTCCTGCAGATGCCAGGGTGCTGCAACAAGGGCAAGGAAACCGCGGGCTGAGGAATTCACAGACACACACTAAAAAAATGAAAAAATAAAAATGAGACCGCAATTAAACAGCAAACAAAGCCAATTTGCTAAAGCAACTGTGTTCCTGTTACTGCATTAGCGTTTCCAGGTTGGGATGCATTTGGAATTATGATGAAGGCAGCTGAATTAGCTAAATGCCTGTCTACTGGGCTAAGGAGTTTCTTCTAAAACAATGACCACCTTTGTTGTATTCTTCATAGACATAAAACTGCAGATTAAAACAGGTATTAGAAAGGTATTAGAAAGCTAAGGAGAGCCTCTATAGATTTCTCTTCAGTGGCTGCCTTAAGCCAATTGATAGCAAGTGTAGGGTTCCTCAGCCCCACCTCCTTTAACCAGTTGCAAAATGGAAGATGACAATATTTTATTACAGATAATTAACCTCACTGAAAGTGCTTCAGTTAAATACAAAGTGTTGGAAGATGCTACTGTCTGATCCAATTCAAATCAACACTACTAGCGACAATTAACAATACAAATAAAATCCATTGGAGCCGAAACTGAGTGAGTGTGCAGGACAGCGCAGGCAGCAGCAAGGCTATGTTGTTTTGAGAGCCGGTGCAGACCACCGTTCACATTAGCGAAGAGTAAAAAAAACAACAGCTTTCGTTGCCTGCATCTCTTCTGTGTGTGTTTGTCTCGCAGCTCCTCTGTCACTTCCCGTCACCATCAAACATTTTAATTTCCAGACATGCCACGCTGCCTAGTCTCTAACAAAAGAACAAAACCAAATATTTCATTCTGGCTGTCAGCGCTACTGTCTAGAGCAGTGATGTACACTGCATCAATTCAAGTTTATTTTTCATTTCCTTTCTGTGTTTGTTTATTTATTTATTTTTTAAAAGGGACTAATAATCTCCCCGATCCATTATTTCATTTTCCTTCTGAGCGTTTTATTCTGAAAGCGGTCAATTAGAAGAATTAAGAGCTGAATGACTAATGCGGAGCACTGCTGCCACCCACTCTCCACTGGTGTGTCAATACCAAACTGCGTCTAAACAAACACCCCACCCAAAAGACACTGGCAAATCCACAGCATCCACGAGAAACCTCTTCAACCCTGCTTTTCATGCATCAGTCACAGGGACATCTGCATTGAAGCCCTTAGACGCAGAAGCAGTTTTTACAAGAAAACCCAGCCCCATCTCCTCTCGCTTGCCAGTCTACCCGACTCTGTAAATGAAAGACAGTTGTGTTACTCTCCATCTTCTCTTCAGCAAATGTATTCTGAAAAGGCATTATCCTCTCTGAATGGAAGTTTTTTTTTTTTTTTTTTCCAAGTTTCAAAACCAATTTTCTTCTATTACTGCTTTTAAGAGAATAAAAGGAAAAAGATTTGCATTTCAGAGAGTAAGGTTTGTCACTCTCTCGTCTTTACTTGGGGTTGCATTCTTCAGCACCTTCACTGGAGCGACAACATGAAAAGCTTTAGCTTTTAAATTATCTAGATATTTTCAGTTGCTTTTCTTCTTCATTATATATAGTGCTATTTTGACGGACATCTACAGTAAACACTGAGTTTGTGATTAAAAATACAAACCAAAAAGAAAAAAAAAACACAGATGTTCAATATTATATACTGAAACCTTCTCAAAAAGCCTGTACACTCCTGAACTCCATGCTACAAAAAGCAATATCCTGTTGATCTCTGTGGCAAAATAATACTTCTGGATTGGTGTTTTTATTTATTGTGTATATATGTCTTTCTTTCATTAGTGCTAAAAGAAGTAGTTTGTTATTTCTGAAGATGAATGTTTGAATAGCAAGATCAAATATTTTGCCGGGTTTGAGATTAAAGACCCAAATTCCCATCGGTGGCATACGGGACACCAGCTCCCAACACACCATAGCACGGGAGAAACAGGACACCTGGAAGAACGTGCCCATCCACCAGCCAAAAATAAGGAGTTACTGCTTCGGGAGAAGCACAATGCAACTCTGCTCACCTTTGAACTCCAGAGTCAGAGGTCATATTCAGAGCAGCTCTAAATCAACACCTTGAGAAGGGAGCAGCTGGGGGTGAGACTGAAAGGAAGTTTTGGTGGAGCAGTAAAAGATCACTGGGGACAGATATCTCTGCATGTCCAGCCATCCGTCTAATCTATCCATCTATATTGTATCTAGCCAGCTATACAGCGCGTCTCTCAAATCTATCATTTCCATCGAGATACTGCCACAGTCTTTTGCCTATGAATTTGTTTTTAAGATTCATATGTATTTGTGTATTAGGAGGAAAAAGATACCTAGTTGTGGGTTTCCCATTACGATAATTTGTGCATTTACAATATTAAGCCACCTGATGGTGCTGCATGCAATGAAAAAAAAATTACTGCTACTATATTTGTCCACTTAGTGCTACGTTCCCTATTACTTAGGCACTGAGTGCCAGATTTCAAACAGGGGCAGTCTGTCCCTAACTGAATGGGAACCTGCCGACTGCTTCAGAACACACTAGCCTGCCCTTTAACCAGCCGCCGTGCCTGCTCTTTATAAGCCTAGGCAAGTTAATCCAATCAGCCTGCTCAAAACTTCCATTCTGTGTCCCTTTAACAAGACACTGTCTGTCCCTGCTAATCCCCCCCCCCCTCGCTGACAGATGAATGCAGGGTGTTTGAAAGACCCCATTAGGAGCCCAGACTGCCAGCCCCCCGTCACAGCAAACAGTCCCGTATCTGGGGCATACAATAGGGCATGGATGTGCGAGTACAAACACCTACGAGAGCTTGGATGTGCAACCTCCCTCAAACTGCAGAACCCGCTTAAAATGCAGTTTGGTAGAAGGCAATTCTGTGCATGAGGTTTCCTATTCTTTAAAAAGATTGTAAAGGAAATCTTATCAAGGGAAGAAACATCATCAGCTTTGCAAAAAGAATGCTAGCATTTGCCGACGAGGCCAAAACCGTGGGCTGCAATTCATGTTGGATCTCTCCATAGGCATTACCATCTATCGATCCTCTCACCCCCACCACAGAAGCAGCTCCCGTCGTGTCTTGCTAAATTATCTTTTCACAACTGCATTCATCACTCGTCCATTTATAGCAGCATTACAATGGGAGAAAGAAAGCTTTCAATGCTGCAAAACCAGCAAGAACAAAACCAATAACTCTCCCAACTAAGACCGTTGGCATTGACGTTTCTATTTTTTATTCTAGCTTCGCGCCTGCAGCTAAACTTTCCGCCAGCGGGACCTTGCTGTTAAAATTAGACTTCAACTCAGTGAGGTACGTTATCTTCATTTCAACTCGTGAAATCGATAATAATAATAATAATAATAAAAAAAATACACCTCAACATTACTCTGCTTCCCTGATATTGTGGCTTTTTTTTGTTCTTGAGCAATATTTACTGCTCTCTGCACAGTACAATACAAGTTTATGAGCATGCCAGATTGCTTTATAAGAAAACATTGATCCGCTGGTTCAAGCCATGTTCCATGTGCTGACAGCTGTTCTGTAAACACCAAGCACTTTTGGCAAAGCATCTAAAAAAAATATCAATCTACAAACACCTACCTTCAGATCCAAGTTCTGTGCAAACGATAGTGACAGCGCTGCAGTTTTAAACAGCCCACAAAACATCAGTAAATCAGAGCTAAAAGAGCTTTGCTGAAGACCAGTGTACTCTTAAGAGACAATCACTAACAGATCAAATGGGAACGTTTCAGACTGCAACATTAAACAGGTTAGGGGCACTAAAAATAAAGAGACAACTGAATAGTGACAAACAAACAATGTGAAAGGATTAGGACTTTCTGGATGAACACATGATGTCAGTATGTGGGAAAGTATCCTTGTATTTCTCTTAAAATGTCATTGTCTTGAATGGGATGCTTAACCACTAAAGTTAAATATTGTGGAGCTTAATGAGCCATATATAGTACAAGCGCCATACACAGCCCTGCTGTGAATGACTGTGGAGGGGTACTGTAAATAATCCACTGTTTTGTCTTCATTAAAAGTACATGGGGGAGGGGGCTTCATTTCATAAGCAGTGTGCATTCCACAAGAGAAATGCAAAACACAAACAAGCAGCTAACCTTGGGCTATACAAATCGCAATGCCTCTGTCTCGGACTGTAAAGAGTGACCGAACTGTTCAGTACGGGTCACACAGGTAATCTTCGAGATATGCTTAGACGGGGATAAAGGCACGAAAACAAACAATAGTCTGTTGTGTCCTGTGGCGTTTGCTTTTTACACTTACACACATCAGGCAGTGAATCAACTCTGTGCTTCTAAAAGAAAATGAAGCCAGGCAAGGCGTGTTGGGATCAGTAAGAGACGGTAGATGAAGTATTTTGAAAACAGTTGAAACCAGCTTCCCACACAGTAGAAATGCAGTACCAAGTGCACCAAACACACACATACAAAAAGACACACTTCTGCATTGCTCAAGCCTATCAACAATCTTTTCTGTATCATTACTGCTAGGCTTGTTTGATATTCTAGAACTTTTACATGTTCAAAATATTCAGCTTGAAGGCAAATGCAAAGGAGGGTCCCTATTGCAGTTTTGAAAGGGTTCAGCAGCACAGACGCAGTGTAGGACACCTGGGACACTAGGAAAGTGTAGGACACCTGGCTGAACTCCAGCTCAGAGGCACCACATCATCTCTGTTAGATCCGTCTGTAGTTCAACTAATTCCAATCAGCCTGATCCAATTTAGCTCAATCTTCTCCTGCTTCTCCTTTCTTTTTTCCCCTGCTGTGCACTACAAGAACAAACTGCTCCACAGGAGCCCCGTGTCCCAGCCCTCTCACTGATTAATGGAGCCTTCTGCTGGGCAAGCTCACTGGGGTCCCCCCTTCCCTGCTAGGTAGGCAGATCCCCTTTCACAAGGAAGGAATGGGGGTCCCCATAGAATACGGTGAGGTTAAGAAACCAACCCGTCACCAACACATACGCTGCAGGAAGTAACAGAACGCATGCAAGTGGGCAACTAACCAAGCACTGTGTCACAAGCATTCAAGAAGCTACAGACGTTTCAAAAGAAACCGATCAGTCACCAGGCGGAGAGACTGGTATCAGAAAAAGGAAAAACAAGGGCTGTTGAGAAAGCGATAAATACAGTGCAGCAATCAATAATGCACAATTAAGCAAACTGTATCTACCAGAACAGCAGGCAGGCAGCGGATTTCTGCTTTAGATAAAAGCGCACAATAAAAAGGAAAATAAGGTCCTGTGTTAACTAGCCACACATTGCATGCGCAATACATCTCAATATGCTTGAGCAGGTGTAACTAGGTTTGGAGAGATACACTGTTGTGATTGTTTAGATAGACAGATGCCCAGACAGTAGCCCACACTTCCCCTTCAACAGCTTCCTCTTCCACACTGAAGGAACATCAGTTATGGAATCCCGGATCTCTCGCTCTCATTAGAGACTTTCTAATCTGTCTGGTATAGACAGGTCCTCACTTCATGTACCACGCTGGCATATATTCCCAGCAGGCACTCCAGGGAACATTGCAATCTTTTTTTTTTTTTTTTAATCTGACAAGCGACTGTTTCAGCAGACCCGCTTAAAAGCTGCCAGGTATTTTCTTTAATCTGCTACAGTCAATTAAGTAGTTTGTTTAAGTTTGTTTTATACTTTGCAAAGTGCTCTGAGGTGCCATGGCGTGAAGGGTACTATATAAAAAAATTGCATTGTAAAAGCAGTGCATGAGATTCTGGAGGGTAAAAGATTTCACAGTGTCTGTAACGGAGCTAGTTCCCCTTCTCTTGTTGTCTTGGATCACTTGAGCACACAGGCTCCAGACACGCTCCAGTCATTCCAGTACACACTGTTCTCTTTCAATAGGCGACTCGCTTCTTTTTTTATCATGCTAATTTCCATGATTAATTTCATTAACCTCATTTCCCAGACCCAATCGGAGATCTCTAGTCTCTATTTATACCTGCAAAGGTCTTGGTGTTTTTTAATAAAAAATAAATAAATAAATAAATTATATAACGCATTGAGCCCCAATGACACAAAATCGTTTGCACTTTCCGCGACACAGCCCGCTGATAAGGCCCTCTTATCTGGGAGCTCTGGCCCGGCGAAGGTTTCTGCAAGGAGATAACACGCCGCGTCCCGCCATTGATCTTTTCATTCCCAAGGATTTTGATAAGGCTCCCTTTGACAGGCCAATCATTTTCCCCCAAAGTTTTAGCCTGAAAAGGTGTCTAATTATAGAGCCTTGAGTTGATTGGTTATTATCTGCGAGCAATGTTAATTCCCCAGGCTGTGTCTTGTATTAAAAGATAACAGGGTCTCATTGCTGGCAGCACACAGGGTGCAGTTACATGGGTGCAATAAAGGAAGGTGCATGTTTTAAACACCTCTCAAAATCTTTCAGCGCCTCAGGTCAGTGCAAACTTGAAAGCAAACTTGTAGGTCTCCAAATCAAGTTTTAGTTATTTTTTGCTTGCTTCAGAAACAAAATAAAACTAATCAACCTCTCCTGAAATACCTCACTCAACACTAGGTCTACAGTGCTACAAGTTCACAGACAACTTGACAACTCCCATCAGTGCCACAGACTGGAAAAGCCAACAGACCATAGGTGGTTTACAGCTGAGACAGGATTCAGGAAGCCACCCCTTAACAAAACATCCGCTATCCACAATTACACAAACAAAAAACTGAAAAACCACTTGTGCATTGAAAAACTACAGAAATAAAGAAATACAATCACAGCCGGTCGGAACGCAAAGGTTTTTGGAACTGCTCAATGAATTGCACCAAGGGCTTAGATTAGAGAACAAAGGCGTGCCTTGTCCTTTTTGAGTTGTCTAATCCCTTTTCATCTGTAGTATTAGGTGTCTTTCCTAGCCTGCTTCAAGGACTGTTGTTTGGGTTTGTTGTCCCAGTCTTCCCTTTGGCCTCACCCTGCATGTCCTTCACACAGGCACAGCCAGGGAGCACGTGGGACTCAGCAATTCACACCTGCAGATGGAAGTTGGCATATTTTGATCAGAAACGGCAAGAAGCCGCATTCTATAAATTCCAGCATAGTAAATGTAATGGGGGGATAAAAAAGCAACCTTTCTCCCGACACCTTGCCAAAGGCAGTAATAAAACATGGCATGCTGCTGTTGTACTGGCAAACAACCTTCGACTCTCAACTCTCTGTTTCACTCTCTCTCCACGCTCTGAAATGTCTCCATTGGCCCTGCCTAATGCGTACTGAAATGGCTTTAATTCTCTCTCTCCAACACACACGACCCCCAGGCCTTTCAACTGGGGTCCTGTTAATAATTAAATGTTAATCTAAAAAGCAATTCTAGCTGTGCTTTTTTCTGTTTGAAGATCCAGTTAGAGATTACATTAGCGTGCAAGAGCAGGATGATCATTTTCTTCACCTCTGCTCCATGTGATCCTTTTCGTTGTGTGGGGGGGGGGGGGGGGGGGGGGGGGGGGGGGGGGCTTGTCTGGATGAGGTTGTGATTCTTCTCTCACTTTTGAGAAAGTGTCCACATCACAGGCCTGGGATTAGTCAGGGTGCACTGAAGGTAACCAGGGCTTAAAAAAAACCAAACAGGCTTAAAAACTTTTAATTCCTGCTCCCCTCGGCTTTTGAATTTTAATAATGCAAACTGAGATTTATGGCTAGAACATAAAAGGGGCATTTTTATAGAAGAAGTGCCCTAATAAGTACAATCTGAAACTTCAGGGAAATGCAATGCTGTTTCAAGGAGCTGTCAAGTAAAGGCAGAGATTTAATGAGTACCAAAACTCTGAAGTGCGTGGCATACTAGTAACAATTCTTTTAAATTATGAATTTATTTTGAATGTTACCATCAATATTGCAATGAAGTCCGTTGTTCAGCGTTTACTTTCCAAGTATCTTTAAACTGAATTAAAGCGACTTTGATGGCTTGCGTTCAGTCTCACTGGTAATGCCTCCAGTTATACAGACGTCACGGCTTCAGAGTCTGGATTCACTTTATATATGATGCACACACAATGGTGCATCATCATCGCATCACAATTAAAACTCAGTTAATAACTTCATGCATCAAAATGGCACTTTCGGTCCTCGCTGTCAAACCGTCTCCCTTTACTTCAAACTCACACTTTTACACTCAGTCTGCTTCCACTGTGGCCTGCAAGTTTCACCGCGGTCTCAAAATGAAACTAGTCACAAAGCTTCTGCCGTGCACACAGATTTAATAAGTCTGGAACAAGGTTTCCAGGAACGATTTTTTGCAACCAAACCTGAGCTTTCTCCAGTATTGCTGAACAGAGACATTAAGAAGGTTTTTTAATGTACTATGAGGGTGGTTAATTCAGAGGGCATCACTGCCATTCTGATAAAACAGTCAGTTCCCCTTGTTTTTGTACCTAGACAGTAGACCAACGTTTGGGCTGCCATTCATCAGCAAATACAAGCATCAGACAAGTGTGGGCTTCATTTCTTCACAGGTCCACATCAGACTCCTACATCCCCTGGAAATCAAGTCTTATTGTAATAATGAAAACCTAACTGGAACCATTCCCCTCTGCTGAGCTCACACTATAGAGACTGGGGCTGGCATTTGACAGACACTAATTCCAGTCTCATCTATAAAGCTTTGCTCATGCATTATTTAATGGAATCTATTACTTTTGGATTAAATAATAAAAGACTGTGCTGGTTAATTTTTAATAGTTTGCATAAATTGGCATCGCAGCTGAATATAAGCAAAATGCTGCTTTCAAAAAGACCGCAGTGTGACTTGCCCAGAAAAAGCTTCTAAATAAGAAGCACCCAAGGTACTCTCTATCCAACCTGTAGAAATCTGGTAATACACACTGCAGCTGCAGAACTGGACTTGGATCCACATACAACCAAGCGGTTTAACATTACAAGAGATGCTTTATAACTACAGACAATAGCATTTTAAGTAGTTGACTAATTACTCCTACCACAGCCACCTGACCGAATACAGTGTTATGAAATATACAGTGCCCTGCAGCCAGGATTGAGCAAACCGCTTGAGCATTCCTGAAAAGGAGATGCTGCAACGCGCCATGCTCTGCACCGCAGAAACACCTTGACTTCAGTACAGAATTAAATACAGGAGCACATGCTAAGCAGCAGCAAGGTCGCTTTTTCTCTGCTCTGTTGGGATGTAAACGTCTCAAGCCTGCTTACTCCCATCAGATCATTTGTCACAAGCGATAGACAATTTACTGTGGGAGCCTATTCAATTTATTCATTGTGCTGTCACTGCAATTTTTTTCCCCTCATTGAGGTCTGCTTTCGAATGAAGCATGGCTGTCTGGGCTGTGCAGATTTCTCACTGGCTCTTTAGGGCGATACCTGTGTGCGTTGAATAAAGCTCTCCAGCCCTGTTATTTAGCAGAGGACAGTAATGCCGGTTTAAATCATGTTAATTGCACAGGAAGCACAGAGGGTCCTGGCGGTAGCTGAGAGAGACACACAAAGACGATATGCCCTTACTTCACCCAGCCGGGGGTTTCACTGCTGAGGCTCCTCGATAAAGAGCCAGAGCCTCGCCAAGCTGGTCAGCAATTAGCTGCTGGCCAGGAGAGATAGTCGAGGGCTGTTTAGATTAGGAGATAACAATGCTGTTCAGATTTAAGACAGAAGAGTAGTCAGTGGCGAGAGACTAGGAGGCAGTGCAGCCTGGTGGTGAGAGTAAAGGGACTGGGAGGGAATGGGGCCTAATAGTTAGAGCCGATGGACTGGGAGACAGTGGGACACAACGTATAGAACCGATGGACTGGGAGGCAGTGGTGCCTTGGGGCTAGGTCCAGGGAGAGGCATGTTTCTAACTGTGCTTTAACCATTGTGAACCACTGTAAGTAATTTCTCTTAAGGGATTTCAAGAGCACAGTCCAGATTCAAGAAGACAGCTATAATCCTCAACGGACTAACTCACTCGCCTTCAATAAAATCAGTCTGCCACCCAAATCCATTCAAGTCCAGTGAAAGAATTCAACTATAGTCCTATGTGTTGACTAGTTGTCATAGGGCATGTCATTAAGTGGCAGGTAAACAGACAGCAGTTTGTGTAATAGGCACACCGCGATATCTTTATGTCACCATCGCATTCCCTGGATAATTACCTATCCAACTTGAGCAGTATCTGGGAGAATTAGTAAAACAAAAGTACTTCCACTATAGAGAGGACACCTGAATCTGTTCCATGCCAAGAGAAACACAGCAGAATAGCAAAGCCATGCGGAATGTGTCACTCACAACCACACACCTCTCAAGACACATACATTCAGCCTCTGATCCTAGTCTTCCCAAGGTACTGGTAACTTTTGCTACAATGTATTAAACAGCAGCCCTTCCACAGTCATTACTGTCCCACCCCCACAAGCTGAAACTCACGGCTGGGTTTAACGGACCCCAGCACTGTGTCTGCATGCAGCATTAACTCCGAGCAGCTCAAGTGTTTCAGCAGTTAGAATATTACTTATACTTTTAGCTGACAACGTTAAAACGATCTAGGACACATCTAGGCCAATCTGGAATCACAAGCTGTTTCACTTTGTCAACATGCCCCCCAAAAAATACCCACAAGCAAACATTGGGTCAGGGTACAATTCTCTATCCAGCTGCCGCACTGAGAGGTCGAGAAGGACGATGCTTTGTCTCTTTTTCTCTTTGGGGTTTCATAGGACACTGTTTATACTGTCCAATAGAAACACAGTTTTAAAAAAACTAGTGCTACTTTTGAATACTAGCTGTGCTTTAATAAGGAGTTGAAGCCTGTCACAGTCCTGGATGTTCATATGCATTCAACACATATAAATATAATAAAGAGGACTTCATAAAGTATTGATTGATTTCATCCCAGAGTATTCTGTTAATGTCTTTAATGCTAATAAAAGCCTCCCTTTAAAGACAGACAGAGAAAAGACAGTTAGATAGTTTGATGAATAGAAAGCAGCTTTCTGAATAGACTGGCAGATAAATGACTCAGTAACCAAGCTCCTCTCTCTGGGAGTGACTGGCCTCGCTCGGAGAGGAGTTTGTTTGGGGACAGGGGTAACCCTTTAGCCCTGGAGCCTGTGAACAAACACAAAGACTGCTCCCCCCCACTCCAGCCCCTATTCACAAGTGCTCCCATAGACAGGCTCTTTTCACAGCTCACAGAGAGACACACACACACCACTCCAGCAAACCAGCAGATAGCAGGGGACAGATGGAGCCTTCTATTGAGCATGGCAACTTGGTTCCAACTGCAGAGAGCGTTCATCCTTCCCTAATAATCAGCCAGGGTCAGGCTCAGGGCAAACCCCTCTAAGCAGAGTTAGTTCCTGCATTGTTAGTTTACAGCGGGCTGGAGTGTCAAATGTTGAAACAATCTCGCTGCGGAACGACTTCAAAAAACAAAATGCTGACATCTGTTGCCCACAAGCACAGAACTCCACACAAAAGGAAAACTCCTGGAAGGTAACAGAAGTAACATTCAAACAATACGCATGCTAACGTGACAATATTAACAAATACATTCAATGAAGAGACGACCGTTCGGTGTCTATTAGCTATACTTTGCAGTAACAGAGCTATTTAACAAATGGCACCTTTATCCCAGACAGCGTTCTTTGTGCCACTGTAAAGGAAAATAGGAGGTGGTGAGAGTATGGCTCTCAGGTTCAGGTGTTTAAATAAGCATTACGCCTTTATTAAAATCAATACCAGTCAATCCCACATTCACACCTGGATGTTTCATCCTAGCAATCAAACTCTCCAACATACAGGAATGCATGCGCGCACACACACACACACTCTCAGGGCAGAACAGCACAATGTTATTGTTACATTTAAAAAAGCCTCACTAAAAATAAAAATAACAAAACACAGATGGTCTCTGAAATGAGGCTTATTTTTGTGTCGCGGGTGTAATTCAGGACAGCGGAAACATCCCAGTTTGCTGCCATTTCAACCTCTGCAATGGCTCCAATATCACAACAGTATTATTTTAAAAAGTCGACAGACACAAAAAAACTGTTTGTATTTTCTCTAAACCCCCGTCGCTGGAATATCCAGTTCAAGCCGGGCCTATGGTGAACAGGGTGAAGGCAAGGTCAGCAGGCACACAGGCTGTCAAGGTCAGTGATATCCAGTCACTCTCGGTGTTTTGTTTCTACTACAGTATGGTTTCGTGTAAACGCTGCGCACCCTTCCTTTCAGAACTGGCTACATTCTGATGTACAATGGTAAAGTGCAGCGGAATTAAGAGACAAAATTGCAGAAAAAAAAGCATTTCCCAGTGGGCATTGCCTGGCTCCCAATCCAGAGCTGTAATCATGATCACTGTCTTCCTGATATTGTAAAAGGCGCAACTACAGACCTTTCCCATTGGGACCCACTGCCGAGTCTCTAGCACTCCCACACAGCGCTTGCACATCTTGAAGCACATTACAAACCACTTTAAATATGTATATTGAGGGTCATTCTTCTCAGATTGAGAAAACCCCATTCTGGCTAAAAGTAATGAATTACACATTTAACCCATACACTAGGTGTTTTAGAGGTGAAACAAAGGGCATTACTTCCTAACAGGCATCTCCCTGCCACCCTGGAGACGATGGACAGTCCAGCCCCTTGCGGGGCATTCTCTTACAAAACCAAGGGGGCGGTGAGCAGTGAGCTGTACAGTCCATTCCCTGGGTGTTCAGAGGAATGGTATTTTCAATGCAGGGTGCTGCAGAAAACACACAGATTCCTGGGTCACACCACAAGAAAAAAAAGTATCAATCCCCAGATTGATTGCTGGCCGTGGCAGGCAGTATCGGATGGCAGACATCTAGTTATCAAGCAGCTTCGTACAGGGACACTAGGTGAGGGAGTATTGAGTTGCCATCGGCAGAGGATGCTTGGTCAAGGTCAGAAGGGAGCTCCACAATACAAAGCGCAAGGGCTGTATTCTTTAAAGTTAAGTGGGTGTGCGGGTGTGGGGGGGGGGGGGGGGCATTATAAATAATCTAGCTTGGTTCTGGGAGGGTTGTAGAATTAAACGGTTTACACAATTGTGAAGTTGCAATAACATTTAAAACCATGGGCGATCTCAATATTGAGGTGCATTTTCCATACTGTGCTGCTGTAACTGTGAAGTCATTATTTTGGAGGTTGCACCCCTTATTGAGTTCCAGGGAGCCTGGGATCTCTCATGCAGCTCCTTCTGGTTTGGTGCTTATCCTGAGGTGTCCCTGCTCTAGATGTGGGCCGACCGAGAGTGATCAGCTATACAGAACAGGCTCAGAGAGTATCAAGTAAAACCAGTAAGCTCAGTCACATGCAGATTGCAAGCCGTATCCAGCCCTTGAACACCACTTGTGACAGATTAGATTTCTAATATTAGCCATTTTTAAGCAGGTTTTGTTTCCTGCTACAATAAAGACACCACAGCCAGGATCCATTGCCCTGCTGTGCACCGTTCCTCTCCTCGCCATGTTAATCGCGCACTTGATCCTGGATTAAATCCAATTTTACGGCTCTGCGCCCTCATTTTGACAGAAGGCTCAATGCAAAACCATTTAACAAAATCGCGGTCAAAGCTGTAGAACCCTTTTCCGACCTTGCTTTAGCAGAGCTTTAAGTCAACAGGATCAGGACTGTTTCGCGTTAAAGTTCCAGGTGTATCAAACCTCACAAGATGCAAGCAGTCATTTGGAACTTTGTTTTATGAAAATGCACTTGCTTGAATAAAAAGGGTCAATGGCCATCTGTTTATCAGGGCAACCTACCTATGACTGACAGGCTGAGCCAGGTGTCACTCGTAAAACAGAACTTGCAAATGATTGTCAGTCGTTTGCATAATTTTGAAACTGATGGCTTCACGCATGGCCAAAACAAGTTAATCACCTACACTATGACAGGCTACTAGTCTTGCGATAAATTAAGGAACGTAGTATTCATTTAAACTAAATCAGAATGAAAATCTTGTGTGTGGTTTTCAAAGACATGTTAAAGGAAACTTATTTGTCTTCCACTGTGTGCTCACACAAACTCTCTTATTGTCTATTGCCTCTAGGAGGTTCAGTCTTATGAGATCCCCAGAGAACGAACACCATGCATCCATCTCCTCTTAAGAGTCTCTCAGTCTAGACTTCCTTTTTTGTTTTATTTAGTTTTTCATGCAGACGGAACAAAGCTCTTGCTACAGGGCTCTCACTCTCTATCTCAGTCTCTGAAGAGAAATCTGTACTGCTGCTGTTTAATAAAAAAAAAAAAAAAAAAGCTCCCAGTGGATCCTTGTCAGTTCCAGGCCATTACCTCTCCCTCATTGGGAGTGTGTTTACAAGGCACCATAGAGAGCTTGGTTCACCCCTTTTCCTCTGGAAGCAGGACAAGCCCCTGGCAGGAGGTGAGACATCAAAGGAATGCAGAACTAGAGGACAGGAGTCTAAAAAGAGCTGAATCATCTCTCTGCGAGCGTCTGGGCGTGAGTCGTGCGTGAGTTGCACTGAATTTAGCCCTGGAGTTCCAGAAACTGATTTCCACGAGAGCGACCCAGAGACCTACTGTAATAACAGGAATGTTTCGTGAAATCCATACGGCATTTCAGGAGTCGGTTTTTTAGAGTTGTAGCAGCCACACCAGGTGCATGCAGACTACGTTTTAGGAGACGGTTCCAAAAACAAACACATATATTCTGCAGGTAGATTTTTTTATATACATTCTGTATGTTATTCAAATTGAGAAATCAAGTGATGACAATTAGGCGGGGGTCATGGGTGTTGATTGAGCTAATTTACCATTCAAAGTGAAGAAACAGCCGCTTGGATTTGTGACAATTGCTGCCTTTCTTAGACACTGTGGAGAACAGCAATCCGCACGAACCCAAGCATCTGTTTCTTCAGTGATTTCACTTGGAATGGTAAATTAACCCAGTCAACACCAGCGACCCTCACCTGTGGAGAGCTGGATCCGAATAAAACGGTCTGTGCAGGACCAGCCGTACACCTCCCCCGTAACACCACACAGCTACCATCTCTGCAGAGCCCACTGAGAATGTAGCCCAGCAGCAAAATAATAAAAACACATCACATGCTGCAGAAAGATGATTTTGTTTAAATATCACAAAGGAAAAAAAAAAAAGAAAACTAATTAAAAATTGCATTCATAATAGGGCATGAATAGTTTATGAAGCTAAACCACACAGCAGGGTAAATCATTATTACAGATTGTCGAACGGAAAATTAAGTTTCAGATAAATGGCAGCCACACTATTCAGTTTATTTATTTATTTATTTATTTTTTTGGGGGGGGGGGGTCAAACAGGAGATCTTGGAGATCAAACAGCCATTCCAGGTTTTATTATGAGCCTACTGCTTGCACACTATCAAAACATTCAGCTTCTACGAATGGATCAAACTGCTATGCAATGGGAGAATGTACTCTAGAATAGTTTTACTGTCAGAATGGTTTTGCTACGCTGCAAAGGTCACCATCTTCTCCAACTCAATAAAAATCTTAATAAAACCAAGAACAAGCCCAAAGGGGCGGGCACAGGCCCCCACAGGGCATTTAGATGGCGAGAACTGCATTTAATGATCTTGCTATCTCTGCCCGGGCTGCAAGGAAATCTAGCTTTTCCAAGAGAAAATGACTTTGCTCCACCAAATAATCCAGAATGACCTTTGCCGCTTCCAACCCAGTGGAGTCAGATAATACAGCTTCCAAAAGCAATCAGCCTGCAGCCTCCCTGGGAATAAAGTCAAAAGGAAGGGAGAAACAAAAAACCTGCATGGGACTGTAAAGTGGCAACCCTCCCTTCTCTCTCTCTCTCTATCACCCAAATAAATTAAAACCCCCATTAGGCAGATTTCAGAAGATGGCAGCAGCCTTATAATTATACATGACATCTTTGAGAGATAAAAAAGTGATTACTGTGGATGCAAAAATCGCTTAGCAACCAGTCATTAGCCCTGCGAATGCAGAGGTGACCAGCCATCCATTCTCACTCAGGTCCCCCTTTCTCTCCTCCCTCCCTCACCAACCAAATACAAACACCGATAAAGAGTGGCACACAAGCTCTTGACACATAGATAGGTTAACACAATAAAGCCGGCTTTAACAGGCTCACTCGAGGGAGGAAAGCAATTCCAACAGCAGGCGAGAGGTAATAAAACAGCTCTGCATGTGTGTGCGTATCCATGTATGTCTAGGAGTGATCTATGTATTCACCTGGTTATTTAAATAAATGCTTAGACATAGGTGTGTGTGTGTGTGTGTGTGTGTGTACACAGTGACTGATAAAAGCAGAACACCTGCCATAACACTGTCAATAGGCTTGTATGCATTATAGACGGCACGTCAAGGATGGCAGAATTTTCTAGTTTGATTACCATGTTGACGTAAGTGTGTGCTTTAGTGTGTGTGTGTGTGTGTGTTACTCAAGCCTGCTAGCTGGAGATGACAAAAATAGGGATACCTAGCTTTATTTAAAAAAATAACAAATTCTTGACTATCAAAAATGATATAAAAATGTCTCGCTGTTTTTTTTTTTTCTTTTTGTAGCCTTCAGCCTTTACTGCCGAGCTGCGATTGGTTTCTCCAGTCAGTGGAAATCCCATTATCTTTCAATGTGCTAGGTGGCCAAGTTCTCAAGGTTTACATTTGTCATTTTTAAATAACCGGTAATCGGCCACGAGGGCGAGCGATGACAGAGTGCCGGCTGTGCCAATGCCTGCCCCCCCCCCACCTCCACTCCAGCCAGCACTGTGGCCCCAGTCTGGTGTTTTTTGTGTGTTGTTTTCTTCTTGCCAGTGAGTTCTACTTTAGGAATGGGACTAATTACAAAAGAATAAAGTGCACAGCAGCTCAGCGGCAACAGAGTTAATTAACACAGGGGCTCGGCCCATCCCGCTACAACCACTGAAGTTTAACACAGAACCTGAAAAAAGGGCTTCCCTGGATATTATGGGGTGTGCAGTTGGACATCTCTGTCTTCGTGCTTGTTGCTACATGGTACCTTTGGTTGCGGGTCAAAGATCGGTCTCTCGTTTAACTTTCATACTACATCAAATGTCTTATTTCTGTTTATTTTCATTGGTATTTGAAACCAACGCCAGATTAGAGAAGACATTTGCAATGTAAGCACAGGTTTGCTGTATCCAAAATTCTAGACAAAGCCTGAGCAATTCTAAAAGACTTTAAAACAACCAGAATCCTATTTGTATTGCAATGGGTTTAGTTCAACCCAAACAGAGTGCTGGCTATGAGGGTAGAAACTGCAGCTGCCAGTATTAAATAGCCTCAAAGCGTTTCTAGACCCAGCGGCTGGCAGAATAGTGGTGTCTTCAGTCGCAGTTTCAGTATCATTAGGGGAGAGGGCTGAACTTTCCAGCTCTCCTGTTACTCGCTGTTTTGGCTGGATTCCGAGTTTCTTTTCACTGGTCAAGGTCCTGCTATCAATGGAATAGAAGGAAAGAGAAACAAATCCCAAATGCAAGTATATAAAGAGCAAGGGGCTGAAAAGCAAGCCGTGGCCTCCTGAACTTGGGAACAAAAAAAGAAAAACAGGACAGGTTAATCAAAACCTACATTAATAAACAACAACATTGTAGTTTATGTACCCATTGCCTATGTGTTTGTAACCAAGTGTGTGGGAGCCAAAGGGGCCCTTGTTGAATGCACCTCAGTGGAATAATACATTTGAAGAGTTGGTTTGAAAATGGAAGTTCCCTTACAGAAAAGCTATTGTAAACCAGTGCTCTGGTCAGACAATCGGGGTGCAGCAATCAGCGTTTAACCGCATGAGCGCCCCGGTACAATCAAGCACTCAGGTGATGGCATCCGCCCTCCCTGCACACTGATTCCCATTGTTCCACCATCCCACTTCCGAAGCAGCCAGTCCAGAGGACGCACTGAACGGGAAGCACAGCCTCGACCCTCTGCACTCGAGAGCGCAGACAGCCCCAGAGATCAATGTGACTTTGAAAGAAGCACTTGTATTATTGTTATAGCAATGAGGGAACTGCTTTTAAAACCTTGGCAAGCAGGCTGTCTCTGCAATTTTGGGGTCGATTAGCAATAGACCGTCTTTGAGCGGCATGCAGCCTCAGCAGGATGGAAGCTTTAATCTGCACCTTGTTTAGGCTCCAGTTGTTTCCTCTTATTACTGCATACCTGTCGCATGATAAATAGGGTGATATATACCATCCTGGATCTTCTCTGATCAGCGCTTAGCCAAGCAGGTTGATAGAACAATACCTTGCTGTTTATTACTAGACAGCCGCACATGCAGAATAAGGCATCAGCGACAGTGTTTCATGTACAGTGACCTGTTTCGTCATCACTTGTGGAGAACTTTGTTTGCTTTATTAAAATGTGCTAACATTGCCATAAAATAGTCTTAAAGGCAAGCTTGCCTATTATTAGCCCCAGCAGTTTTATACCTGGTCTCTGGTATGATATCTCAAGGTTTCCTCCTATGTCTCATATATAAAACTGTCCATGCTTCCACATTACATTTTTTTGATGTGTTCTGAATCAATGTCTGTTTCAAGCAAGACGATGCAGGTTTTTTCCTTTGGTACGCTTGCAAAACACAGCGCTTGTGTCTCGTCCTGGCTCATTGCAGAGACGCTGCCAATTTAGATCCTTCGGCATTTTACAACGAGGAGTCAGAAAGCCTCACTCCAAGACAAACCTGTCCACTTGCTTTTAAAACCTGTCCATCTACCAGAGAACCCTGAAATGATCGGCAGTAATTAGCAAGTCAGAAACGGCACAGAAATGATTGCCACCTCCAATGAAACAGAATTAAAGGAGAACAGGCCACGTGAACGAGCGATCAAAGCAGACAAGCGGGAGCCGCACCCTGGGGTACAATCCAAAACTCCAACCCCTAAACCCCCAACCACTTTGACACAGCACTTCTGCAAACCAAACACATAGCAATTTATTAAGCATCCTGAATCTAACTGCAGCAAGTTACAGATTAATGACACCCTGCATTAGTTACAGTGGTTTTAAAAGGGGCTGATCCACTGTGCTGGTACAGTAACAGTGTCTGATGCAGGGAAGTCTGGAGGGTTCAATGGATCACACTTTTCCTTGTCCTCATTCCACTGAGCATTCTTCTACCCATCCACTCTAGGATCAGATATACAACAGCTTGTAAATCTAGGACCTGGAAACAATCCACTTGGAATGTGCCCTCAAGTACCTCTGGCCAGAGTGCTGACCCCGATGGCAGATTATAGCCTGTAAGGACCTCCTGAAAGTTCTGTAGAAATCCCCAATGGACCCACCTCTATATCGTGCAAGGGGGTTCACCGTCCTCGTTAGGTCAAGCATGACTGCTCGAAGGACTGCTCGCCATAAACCCCCATGAATAAATCCACTCTCACAGACACCAGAGTAAGGGAGGAGTCAGGCCTGTTGTGTACTCTCGCAGCTGGGTGTTAGCTTTGACCAAGAGGTGGGAAAAGAGGCAGAAGGTTGTGGCTCCAGCCTTGGTTTCCTGCCAAAGACCTCTTCTCATGCTCATGTTCCAGTCTACTCCTACGCAGATGAAGAACGCACCCACACGTACACACTAACACCTCTACAAGCATCCCACACTATTACTGTAAAAACATGCACGTACAAAACCAAACCTACCAATATCAGCTCAATAGGAATATCCTGCCAAATACTAAGAGCACAACAAAACAAACAATCTTCTTATTGTGTAAAGAACAGCAGTACTGTGCACCATGAGCACAGTATTATTAGAGGTAAGACAGCTTGTGTCTCTGAATCTAATGCAATGGTACCTATTGAAAATATAGAACCCAGTCTGTCTACCAATAAATGATACTGAAATGTACAAAGGACTGTGAATACGTGGCGGCTTGCGATAATACATTACTAAATCCATTTACTTATAAAGGTAGAGAAGTTGTAAACATTTTTAAATGCTATAGGAGTTCCAACTTTTGGCAGGAGTAGATGACTTGACTCAACTCAGAGCTGAATCACTGGCCTAAATTAAAAGTGAGCCAGCATTTCAACCACTTCAAGACTAATGAGCTCCTGCGATTGAATATACTAAAATTTAGGGCGTCTGGGACAATGTAATGCAGGACACACACACGCACAGAGGTCTTGTCCCGTGAGAATCAGGGTCACACAGTTCCGAGTGCCAGGGTCCCGGGGTCTGAAACAAGCTGAGCGGCCATGAGGAAATCCCAAAGAGGTCCCGGCCTCGCAGCTCTGCCAAAAACACAGCAAATCAAGCAAGCAGCAGAAGCACCACTCACCACAGATGCTAACAATGCAATGCTGTCAGAGGACCGGATACTGTGTCCATGAACACATAATCAAATTAGAGAGGGAGAGACTGATCTCAGAAGAACAGAGGAAAGAAATATGTCAAGGTGGAGAATGAGAGAGAGTGAAAAAGTACAGGACGTTATTCACAAACATCTTGAAATGAACCCCCAAAGTTAAAGATGTATAAATGGAAGCAATTGAAAGAGAACGAAAGCACAGATGAGCTGAACAACAGTACCAGGGTAGCCTTGGATACCTCACAGCTGATGCATTAAGTACCCTTAAGCACTGCAAGGGCTGAGGAGTACTTAATTTGCTTAGGAAAAAACAGGGCACACAGACAATCTGGCAGAAATTGCCTTCCAAAAGTTATAAATGCAGGCGAGTAAATAAGCAGCTTTGTCTGCACCCCCCTCAGGTGCAGCCCATCTCACGGCCTCCATACATCACTATATTATGTTTTATTCAATGGAACAGGTCAGGCTTGCCTCAGCGCTGGTACAGCTCCCTAGTGCAGGTGCTGGTCTAGGCTGGGAAAGCAAGCTCTTTAATGTAGTCTCAGATTTGATTCAATGTCATCTCCTGGCTTGCCAGCCCCCCGCCCCCGAGGTAGAGTAGCTGGGAAAGGCTTTCCGAGCGATTAAGGATGTCTGCTCTTCAAAACACGATCCTGTGCAGCAGGAACATTAAAGTATGTCGCAGTTTGCAGCGCTAAACCAACCAGCTGACGAGGGTTTAAGCTGTGACACGTTTGGTCCTCATAAAACAATCTAAAAGGATTCATGTCTGTTGGAATAATCTGGGGGTGCCATTCCTAATACTGGTATGTGTTGAGTGTAATGGCATTGCCATTAAATCAAGCAAAATATAGAAAATCCTGTCGCCCCCCCCCCCCCCTCGATATCATAGATGCTGCCTGATCTAAGCATTGAGATGGGTTTTTCTGTTATATATGCATTCCCATACCACTCTTGGCTTTACAATACTTACCTATGTTTTTATTACTCTATGTTATGCTTTAATTATGGGGGGAATTTTTATAAGGGTTTTTACAATCAGCCTACAAAATAAAGGCTGGGTAAGTGGCTGATAACTTGATGCAATAGTCATTACTTGAAGCAACTATAAGATATTACCACAGCATTGTAGCCAAACCCTGAAACAGCTCCTCCAAGCTCATCAGTATCTTCAGATCGATAGCATAAATATAGCAGGTCTGCGAGGTGGCAGTTTTATAATCTCAGCTCGGCATGTTCTCATAGCCTGTCTGTCCTGCGAGTGCTGCTGTGTGCAGAGATCCCCTGTGCAATTTGATAATCACACTGATGGACCACTTCAAAGCTCTTGGCAATTTGGGGCCTCAAACCTATAATCTGGCCTGCTATGCGTTTTGTTGTGCAAAGCTCTTAACTTCTCACCTGAAATTTGAATGCTCCACAGCCAGCAGACTGAACAGCACTGTTATTTATTTATATATATATATATATAAAATCACAGGTTTCCAGTAAAATATAGAACAAAAAAAAAATTAAACATGACAACACGACCCTTTGTAAAATGTATACTCTGCTTCATGAGTCATAATAAACTTTAAGATGTTATTAATACCGCTGCAAGATGCAATATGTAAATCAGTCACAGAATTGCGGGTTTGAGAGCAATGTAAACAAACTGGACTGTGAAAGGACAAAAGGTTAAACTATGGAATAACACTCAAGCCACGACTGAACTGGGTTTTTATTTAGGGTAAAAAGAAACACTACTGTGGAACAATGCTGCAGCTTTAACATACTGTATTAGGTTAGATGCTGTTCACATAGATTCAGGAAAGTCGCAGCTCGCGTACTCGCGATTGTATACGCAGTTCCGCCGTTTCCATGTATCCACCTCACTGTTTTGCTGTAACAAACAGCATCTGCATGTCAAAGTTTACATCCCTGACACGAAAACAGTATCAACATTCGTCTTGGTTACCAGAATTTGTATAGGAGGGCAACTCGACATACAGTCGTCTATTAAAATAATGAAAGGAAAACATAAAAGGCCACCTGTGTGACACCAAGAGAAAGCCGCTGGAGCAGAGTTCCACTAGACTGAACACTTCCACGGGTGGGCACTGGGCACTCCCTTAAAACTAAAGGCAGCCTACGTATTCGAACCGGGCATGAATTCTGCATTATTAAACATTAAATTAGAAGGAATCCCGCTTGTGTGTCAAGAGACCTCATTTCACCTATTTGATTTCTCAAATTCGCTCAACACACCCGAGCAATTGAGGATGTCTGTTTATTGAAATCCGTTTTTACGTATTTGTTGCATTAAGATTATATATGTAACTCGGATCTCCGCAACACTGTGATTTGACCCTTCTTAACTGGTCAGACTGTGATGCTAGACCCAATGATACGCAATAAAATTCCAGCACAGCAACGCAAACTTTAGAAGGCCAAAGAGCCACTTCAGAAAACGGTGTACAGTTTTACAGCTGTGGAGTTCCTACTCCTCCTACCACCTAAATTTTACAGCTTCGAGTTATAAAAGATTTCTCTGCCCACTCAAAGTCGCACACGGTGGAAACGGCAATTACTTCACGTCAACAACACAAAATGTACATCTTTGAGAGATTAACGGCAGAAAGATTAAAGTCCAAACTGGCCACTATTTAAAACCAGTATTATTACAATGCAGTGCATAGGGTTAACGCCTCTGGTAAAAGATAACTATAAAAGTTAAAACAAACACTGGACAAACACATGATACACAAAAAAAAAATCTCTACAGTGTAGTCAGCCAGCTATGCGTTCACAGGTCAATGGCACAAGCTCATATAAGATTAATTCATACAGAACCGATGTCATTTGCCATCTTGTATTTCCCCAAGTGAAAGTAACGTACTACTGCATCTAGCACCAAAACACGGCAAACACAATGGCATGCAAAGAGAAAAGAAAAGCCATACAGTGTGCGAACTATACACCCAGCTCTATTTAAAACGGACAATAACTTAAACAAGAAGCCATTTACCATAAATTGCTTTAACTGAAGACGGGTAGTCTGTGAATGCAGGCTGGTGAAGCGCCGTGAGTCGGCTTCAGAGCTCGGTGATCCGGACAGGCAGAGAGATCCCGATTCCTGAACATCAGAACTCAGATATATAATCCCTTTTATTACAATTCCCGGAGGCGAAAGATGAGGGTTCCTTTCGGTTTTGGGTTTTTTGAGCTCGGATGAACCAGATAAAAACTACACTGTATTAGTGTTTCAAAAGTATCGGTCCATCTTGAACAGATGAATTTCTTTCGTTTGGGGAAATAATAAAAAAAAAAATTATATATATATAAATTTCTTCTTTTCTCGGGGGGGGGGAAAAAAAAACTACTTTATTTCAGCAATTCCAACTCGTAAAGGCAAATATGTTAATCATTTCAGTTAAGTGTAGGGAAAAAAGAGACACGTTCTCATAAATAAAATTAAATTTAAAAAATCAACGTTGCTTTGCTTTAGTTTGATTTTTTTTTTTTTTAAGCTATGCACGGCAATTTCCAGGGAAAAGAAAAACTCATCTAAAAAACAGCGTGCATGTTATTAACAATTACAAAGCACAGAGGGATAACATAATATTCCGTTTCCTGTTTTTGCCCAAGACCGACGGTTAATATATACGGTCTGTATATAATGGATTACAATTCAAACCTTATGTGTAGGGTGCATCTATCCCTCGGCTGATATATTTATTTATTATGGCATATATACTCCATTGATCTTGTACTTGGGAAACAGCGGCACAGCCTGCAGTTGTTGTATTTAAAATGTAATCCCTTTGATCAGAAACAGACGCCGAGACCGGACTACCAGTGATGCGTTAGTGCGGTGCGTTCCTCATGATAACGCTCTTAGTGTCCGCGGCAGGTCCTTTAATCCCTTGCTTCGATCGGGAAACCTCTGTCTTCCTTTGGTTAATCAGCTTTCTCCCAAATTTCTTGAAGTGTAAATGTCTCGTTTTCGCACAAAGTCCTCAGTACAACCGGAGATCCGTGGTTTCCGTTTTCATCCTTTGCTGATTCTGAATTGACGCTGTTTGTTTCAGATTATTTGGATGTTCCGGGCAGCTTTGCTCTGCCTCTCTCTCACAGCCGTACCCTCTCCCCGCAACTAGCGGCCGAAACTGACAATAACCCGGAACGTTGCAGGCTCACACGGCCCCAGGTACCGCCCCCCGACCAATCCTGCAGCAGTGGGAATTGATACATTTCCACTGGTCAACCAATCGGAGGTAATAGAAGACGGTCACCACGGAGATGCCGTCAGCGTTCTGGCGGCGAGTTCTGAGCCACGCTGGTTTTTCGCGGAAAATTTTAAATAAACTCGGGAGAATGGAAGATTCAAAGTAAGCAAATAGATACAACAACAACAACAACAATAACAACAATAATAATAATAATAATAATAATAATAATAATAATAATAATAATAATAAACAGATCACATTAAAAACTTAAACCTCTAGCCTATAGGGTGAGCCACGGCGCTCTCTAGTGTAAGTCTCTATAACTCAAAAACCAATGGAGATCGTTTAATGAACTTTCTTTCATTTAGGCATCTAGACCAGATGTTACTATGGAAAACACTTCCAGATGCCCCCTGTCTCTAAAGAGTATAACCGTTTCTGCTTACGTCCATTAGTGTGTATTTGGTTGACACCTGCTATCTTGAGAATATGACTTTAACAACACAGTAAATATTAACTTCACAGTACAGATAAGACGACTTTTAGAGAGACAAGAAGGTTTGTTAATATTGCATTAGAAGTATTGTTTGCATGTTTTATATTATGTTGGCTACATTTTCGTAAATCTACATACGTTTAAATAAACCAATGTATATACAAAATAGTAAGGTAAATAAACTGCATTTACAAGAAGAACGAAGGAGAAGAAAATACAATTTTTATACAGATATATCTGGCGGTCAGCTGTCCCGCCTGCAGTCACATCTGCCCCAGTTCTCATCCCGATCACCACCTTCAATAACTGACACCCGGCCTCTCCTCCTTTCTTATTTGAAGAGCCCGTTTTATCTCGCACTTGCGCTCAACAAAAGCGCAATAAACCAGGGAAAATAATCGCTCCCGAGGCGCTTGCCAGTGACCTTAGCCAGCGTACTTTGTAAGAAGCTCTTTGGACATCCTTTTGTTATTTATGCATCTCTTTATTTCTCTGGTAGTGTCATTTATTTAAGAAAAAAAAATACATTCATAATTTAAATACTTTGAATAAAGAAGTTATTGAAATAAATAAAGTACTGTACCGCTGCATACCACCGATTACATTGTTTTGTTTTGTTTTGTTTTAATGTGTGAAAACATTAAAAATGAAACTGAATGAGCTTTGTATTTACATGTCATTGTTATCCATGCACCGGGCAATTTATATGTAAAACAAAAATTGACTCATTTGAATACATTTACCTAACTGCCAGCTTCAGCCAAAGAAAGCACTGTAGGGTATTATTTGACATGTTTACAGCAAAGCTCCGCCTGTAACTCAAACATTGATATGTCGGATTATTATTAGGGTTCCAAGCTGGCTTGGGTAGCCTATTGTTATTGTAAAGGTTATTTTTTTAATTCTCGTTTTCCCTCCCCAAATTTTAAACTGCTCTTGTTCACACTCGTTGTAACCAATCAACATGAAACTTTACAGGTATCACCCTGTCTAGATTACAGTTCAGTCAGATGCAAATAATAATAATACTACTACTACTAATAATAATAATAATAATAATAATAATAATAATAATAATAATAATAATAAATTGCGCTCCCGCGTCAACCAAGATGGCGGCCTGACGCATTTTTTTTTTTTTTTGGTAAAACCTTTGAAAATCTTCTTCTTGGGAAACCGGTTAACTGCTTGATCTGAAACTTCGCATATGTCATGAGCAACCAGAAGTTGCTGCGATAGATTTTACTATCAAAATGGCTGCCACCAAATTCACTGAAACCTGCCCAAACCTCAAATCTGCCTCTGTTTGCAAACTGCTTAACCAACTGACACCTAACTTGGTATGCATCATCCTGGGGACAATGCCATTCAAAAATGTTCTTTAAAACAAGATGACCACCAGACCTACATTTTCTTCTTACATTTAAAACTGCTTCAGCTGAAAAATGGTTTGATTTACTCCAGAGTTGACAAGCAACTCTCCAGTCTGTATTTCAAAGGTACACACAGAGTCTCAGCTTATCCAGTTTTTGCTAGCTGTACTGTACATATCAATGTGCTGGACTGGGCTTAGCAGAGCTGCTGCAGATCCTGGTTCCAGTCTGCTGTCAGGCATGGAGGTACAAATTGATGATCTGGCTCAAGGCGGATTTCTGAGAAGCTGCAACACCTGCCTCATGTCCACAGTACCTTCAGGCATTTATCATCTCCTCTGAAGGGCTCAACTACTGAAGCCAACAAAAATTCCTGGCAGCCCCAGCAACTGCTGTGTAACTACAGGGAAAGTGCTGAAAGTGTTAGATTAAACTCCAACAAGACCAGCAAATATACAGAACCTCTTTACGACCAAGAGTATGTCTCTATTACATCCAGCTTATATATCCAACAGGAACACAAATTTAAATCACTGTAGCATTGTGCTATTTCAAGACACTGGTTTGAATGTATGCCATAGAATAGATCATAATGTGGCTCAGATAAACAAAGAAACAGCTGAATTACAAAAAGCTGTAGTCTAAATGTACACGATCCCTGAGTTAAAGTTGTCTTTCATGTATTTGTGAAGACGATTGACCCCAAAATTGTATTTTTCACACATTTTAACAATTTTGCAAACAAAAATCCTAAGGGATAAAAAGCTATATATTTTTGTTTACAATTTAAATATACGTTAGACCTGGTAAAAAGTGCTGTCTGCAATAACACGCTTATTTATTGCATTCCAAGCTGTTTTGTTTTACATCAACCTGGGAATAGTTTTCAATTTCTTCCCCTGCAAATTAAACGGTTCACTTGTGCAAAGTTCAGGCGTTACATAAACTGCATGGGAACGAAAAATCAATAGCAGCATAGGCATGGGAAAAAAAAGATAGCATTGATTCACCTGCCATTGATATTCTGGGTCACTGTCTCAAGCCCTGGGTAGCGCTGACACACACTGCCAGCTGATGGGAAGACATCTGAAAGTTTACAAATGGCTAGAGGACATGCGGAGACAGAGAGAAGGAGGAAGTGAGCGAGAGATAGGGGAGAAAGAGACAGGGGGAAGGAGTAAATCTGTATTTTCTCTTTTTACTGTATTCTTCCTTAGTTAGGTTTCTGCACACTGCTTTATAAGAAAGAACGCAGACTCTGTTGAAAGTCTGCTTTGCTTATATGTTTCAAAGGCAGTTCATGAAAACAAAAAGTAAAAAAAATACGCTTTTTTTTCATCACAAGTAATCTCAAGGTACCTGACAATAAAACCCCAGCAATAACTTTACAATTGGATTCATATAAAGATTCCTCTCTCTCTCCCTTGAAGCCTGCTAGCCACTATAAAATATTCAAACACTTGAACTGTGCAGTAAGCAAAACAGAAATTCAGAACTCAAATGACTATGTTACAAAATGAATAAGAAGCAATCAAAGGGCTTGTGCTTTGACATATTTATAGTTCTCATCTCCTGGAATGATTTTACATATCAAATGCAATTGGAGAGTCTTTATGGTTGGTTTATGGTTATTGCAGCAAGCATCCTCTCTCCAAGTGTGGTATGAATAACAACTGGGGGGGGGGGGGATGAGCTGAGAGAGGGAAGGAGAGAGCAGAGAACCTGAACTTAGAAATAGGTAGCAAGATCTGAGGCAGCAAAAAGGCAGCTATCCCTCACAGCAATTACACTGTTTAGCAGCCAGCCAAGAACTGCTGAAATACAGGGGCAGACAAGGAAACAAAGAAATGGGAACATCATTGTGATTTATAGTGTGGAGCACAATATGTGCTTACTGGGCTAAATTGAGCCCACCAAAACTTTCACTTACAGCAGGATTCAGTTAATAAATGTAGTTCATAAACCCACTGTACCACTTTGCTAAATAACTTCACGTGTGGAGGTGCCCATACATAGAAATTGTATAAAGAAATAGGAAAAGGGGGTGTATAGAGACACTGTATTTCTGTCTGTATGTAACACACATTTGTACATATATGTAGAAAACAGCTTATCCAATTGCAATGAAGCTAGCTAATGACATTCTTTAGCACAAACGATTGAGTGTATCAGAATCCGGGGGTCTTCCTTTTCAGTCTCTCTGCCAAGGTAACTTTTTCATAGGACTGTTATCTCTATTTTTCTCTTCGGGGGGGGGGGGGGGGGGGGGGGGGGGGGGTATGTCGCTGACATGTTTGTTTTATAATGAAGGGTTGAGCTTACACCAGGCTCAGTGGAGGAGAAGGTGAGCTGGGGGGTGAGGGATGGAACAGGCCTGAGCTCACATCACTCACAGGTTAAACAGGCTGGCAGCGTGAATCACTGCGCTCTGACACACTCACTCACACAGGATGAGGATGTCAGCCTGACTGATTCCTCCCCCAGCCCCGGCACTCGGGCATTCACCTGGAAAGTGATGGGATGAGGAGGAGCAGGGCTGCTGATGCCAGGTCACAGGAAGCTGGCAGCTTTCATGGGAGAAGAGACTTCAAAGGGAAGTTGGTGATCGCTGAGGGGGAGGAGCTCAGCCAGGTGTGCAGCTGAAACTGTCTGCAGCTGCCCTGATTAAAGCCTTTCACTGGTACCAAAAGATAAGGGAAAGTTTCTAACAAAGACATTGTTGAAACCCTCTTTACTCTAACTGTTATGATGGTGTATTATATAGTAATATCAGCGTTGCCTGGAATTTCGTTTTCCAGCCAGGGCTGTTATTATGTTTGCATGTTGGTGCTCCTTTTCCTGTTCCTTCTCGCTTCGTTTATGCCTGTCTGTGTTTGTGTGCCCTAGTTTCAATGATGAGTTAAGAAGTTTTCGTTAGTTGAAAACGGTCTCCGCAGCGCTCCCCGGCTGACAACGGAACCCCGTTAACTTTGCACCGCGAGAAGCGTCACACCTGCCAGTCTGCGTCAGCACTTCTCCTGAAAGCCATGAAAGCCATTTAACAAAACTAAAACCCCTGTATATGATGGAAGCCATCCAATGCCTGGTGTACACAGGTACCTTTAATGATAATGGCATGTTCAGTTATTTCTTAATGAAATAAATCCTAGCATGCACTGCTGAATGGCATGAAGTATGGCTAGGCTGAGTTTCCTCAACAGTGTTTGCAAGGGCTTTTGAAGATCAAAGTCAATAAGTGGCAGCCTCAGACATACTGTATTACCTCAAACAATAATACAATCCTAAAAAAAACAATACACATCCTTGTATTACAAACTTCAGGTTCTTTCTGCAATGTTCACACGTTAGTCACTTGTGCTTGTGTTATTGTGACACATCTGTGCCAGTTCTACACCATTTAACTTGTGACTAACATCGTGTGACTAACAAACGCATTATAGCGCTGTGCACAATATAAGTAGGCTCTGTACAAAAACAATTCTGAATGATAATGGCTTCTCTAAATGCAGAGTTAATTTGTATTTTATTTAGTGAATAAGTACACTTTCTTATATGCATAAAAACCCACTAATATCATTTCTAAAATGTATGCACCTTTTCACGAATACGATTTTTACATAGCACACAGTGCCACCAGGGGCCATGCATTGTAACTGCAGTCACTAGATGAGGCCAAAACAACTGTGGTATTGGAAGCTCCATAAGAGAACACCTCCTAGCTGCTTCGTGCTCATCATTTAAGACTTACAGCAATATTGAAATCACTATAAATGGTGAATGGAAACAAGATTGTGCACTTCTATGGGATATATCCTGTAATAACAGGTTTGCTTTTGTGGAAGTGGGGAAGCGCAATTGCATAGGAGATAGCCAGCGCTCACCGACTTTGATTAAATAAAGCAAACTTTATTAATATTTCACAAGAGCTGCAGAAGTGGGGATGAAATCTGTGCTTTTCTTTGCAGGAGAGGCAGAGGCAAGATATAAATTAGAAATGTGCAATCAACAGACAGGGACGGAGCCCAGCGGAAATGCACAGTGTGCAATTACACAGGTTCTGTGACTGAACAGGGTGCAATTAAACCGTCCGCGTTTCCCCTTTGCAAGATATAATAGGCTCTTAAAAAGAGTTTTGCGCGATTGGGTTTATGCTATTAGGAGTTTTGATAAAACCTGAGATCCACTTTTGAAAGAAGTGCTGGGTGTTTATTTGCATGTCTGCAGCGTCTCTGTCTGTCTGTCTAGTGACCAGTGCCTGTCTTTGCATGTGACCTCAACAGTGGCATGTGTGTTAAATACCATTGTTTAAAGCGTTCACGGAAGACCCTCTGGGGTCACCTTTGAGACACCACCCACATGGGCCTCACAGTCTGTCAGCCTGCCTACAACTCTTGTCTGTCTGTTATCTGTCAGAATTGGGGTTGACTCCTTTCCACTCCCATCAGCTTACAAAAAAACTTTTTGCCTTCCTGTCTTTATCCGATGTCGATTTCCACTCAGCCCCCCCCCCCCCCCCCCCCCCATCCCATCCCATTTACACCTCGTGTTAATTTCGTTTGCTTTTGAATTTGCAGGTTCAGTGTGAAGAGGGATTTAGGCGCCACATCGAAGGGGCTGTTCTGTTTCACACCTAAAAAATCAATTTGTCAGAGCATCGCGTTTCCTGAAAGCTGCTATTAATATTCACTCATACTCCTGGCAGTGCAGGTCACCTGATTATTCCCCTTATCCATTGTTTCTTTTAATCGTCTGCTCTGTAGTCAAATTGAAGGTTTAATAGCAGAGGGAAGGGTTCTGCTGACAGGCGAGGTACACCTCAAAGCTTCATCACAGCACAAAGGGTTACAAATACACTGTGCTTCATACCACATCAGTCCTACTGATGTCAAAAATAAAGGAGGCGCACTGTTCAGTTTCAGGTTTTCTAAAAATGACCAATTCATCTCAAAGTAGTCTGCTGATTTAAGTGAGTTTTGAAATCTGACTCGTTTTCTAAAACCTACCCCTTAGTAAAAGCCTAGCAAATGGTAATACAGTATAGCATGGGATTGTCATGGTAAAAGCATGGTACAGAATGGATAAGCCCAGAGAGGTATGTTGAAGAACATTAAAAAAAAAACACATTGCAATCCATGGTTAACTATGACAGTATAACCATGGGGAAAGCATCAGGAAAACTACTATTAAATTACATGCAAAATGTACCATTGTGTGCATGGAATTGCCCTGATAGACAGACATGAATCTAACTGCTGTTCATGAAAATATTACTTACAAATTTGAATAAGAAAAACAATGCTTGACTTCATCCTCATTAGAAATTTTGAAGAGGAAGCCTTTCCAATCAAAGGGTATTAGAAGGCACTCAGAAATGAATTAAGGGAAAGGTGCGTGAGGCTTTTAGCAAGAACACATTCGGAAATCCACCTGAGTGCTTTCACACAGCTGTCACCCGAGACTCTCTGCCTCAAGCCTTTTTAGCTGTGCACACAAAGGGTCACGATCAGCCACGCACAGGAGCTGGAAAAACTGTCATCCTTACATTTAATAGAGAAATCTATCGTTTAGAAACCAGCACACATGCTTATTGGGAAGGGAAATGAACACAGGCAGGTTCACTGACAGGCAGGACTCAAAACCACAGCTGGAATTTTGGCAGTGCTGTATTTCCTAGGGTGACTGAGGACAAATGAGTGAGATTTCTGCCTGTTGTGCTGGGTAATTAAAGAGGCACGAGTTTGTGTAGGATAATGGAAAACCTTCTTTTAGATTCGTTAAACTTTGAAGCACTGTATGCTATTGAATCAGCGATAGCGATTTTTTTGTCCGTTGGAAAGTTTGTTCACAGATCTAAAACTAATCCATACGAACCTTGAAGTACATTAGTTGCATATTTCATTAGTTACAGGACAGAACATTTTCTTCGCTCCCATTAGCACAACAACATACTACCAAGCCCTTATTATTTTGCCATTGATCTTTTCTTTTCTTCTTGCCACAACAGGGTTATGTCCCGTGTCACAGGTAATAGGACCCAGCCTGAGCCTGCGTTCACTATACACAACACACCATTCAAAAGTGTATGGGAGTCAGTCAATACTACTGGCATAAACATGCTGGTTCTATACCCACACAAGAAAGGAAGCAACATAATCTCTTTGTAACCTACTTGAAAATCAATACCTGTATTTATCTAAAACAGTCTTTTCATTATTATAGCCTGCAGAGGTTCTTACAAGTCTGCCAGGTAAAGGATTTCAAATTTGATCACTGTGATTATGCATACCTAGTCAATTCTGAGGACAAGCTATACAAATCTAAACCTGGTACACAAATGTTTTATTTATTTATTTGTTTATTTATTTATGTACTGAATAGCACAAACTCAAAAAGAATTTGATTGGTTATCTCTTGCAGATTAAACAAAGATCGCTATTCAGAAAGCCCAGAAGTCTAAAAATGGCACCAAAGTGTATATTATTAACAGTAATATCACACATCCAGCCCCAGATGATAATCCACCTCAAACACAGATGTCTAAGGAATCACACAAATCCTGACTCAAAAAGCTGACAAATTGAGGCCCCAAAGGGCTTGTCTATCCCAGTGCCAGCATCCAACTCTGCTATTAACGCCTCTCTTCAAACTGCAAATGACTGCAATCTGTTGCTGTGGCAACCCACTTTACCTCCTGGCTTCTATCATGCTAATCCAGCAAAAAAAAAAAAAGTTTAGAAACTAATCGAGTACCCTACACAGCCGCGTCAAAGGATAGGATTTGAAGAGCAAGCGTACGGCAGAAAATCCGAAACAAAAGGGGCTTAACCTGTCTCTCGCTGGGCTACCGATTCAGCAAGGTGATTGGTCCTCCGCCATCATCCGGGGATTGTCTGCTTGCCCAAACTGACTTGCACAGAGGATGCAAAAAAAGACAAGAAAAAGAAAACAGTGCCGGTAAATGGGTTGTTTTCTTTCATGCAGGCTGGAGTCAACTGAAAAGAGAATTCAAAGGGAACTGTATTGAGACCTATTCATACTTGAAGCACGCTGGACCTCCCCCCACACTGCAGAGCAAGAATCATACGGGTTACAACATGCTTTATTGTAATATATAACACTACATATACCTACACTTATTATTATTATTATTATTATTATTATTATTATTATTATTGTAAATAACTTGCAATACTTTAATTTGTTTATTGCCTTCAGGGCATGATGTCATTTTTAAACAGTACTGAGCATTTATTAAAGGCCTAAAATATGTTAATGGTTCGAAACCCTGATGATGATGATGATGATGATGATGATGATGAAGCCAGGGTTGGTACCTGACGTGTGCTCCTCAGGCTGGTAATCAGTGTTTTATATACTGTATAATATTAATACCGGGTTGTGCAAAACACATGCTTTTGAGAGCAGGTTTGGAAAATCCCAAACTGTCTCTAAAAATGAAGAAGAATAATCTGTACCGAGCACAGGCCAAGTCACAGCGCTTCTACACGCGGCATATTTATTGGACTCCAGCTAAATGCAGCATTAATTCTGTCAGCTCTCCCATCTGTTTGAAGCTCCACTTCAGTTTCTTGCTGTGGTTGCATTCGGCCTTGCGATACAGTATATCAAATCCACTTTCCTCTGGCCCAACCTTTGCCGCCCATCCTCTCCGCCGCCTCTCGGGATGCAATCTACTGATCTGCCCTTTCCCAACCCCAGGAGTTTTGCATGCTGTTATCACGGTAGTTTATAATTGAAGGGCTCCACCGGGAAAGCAGCAGTGGATCCAGAGATGTAAATCAGTGTGATTGAGGGCCTCTGCCTGTCAACACTTCAGAACACAAGGAAGGAAATGAACCCCACAAACCCAAACATCCTGGTAGATATTCCATACCGACACCGAAGACCAAAACCTGACCGAGAACACAAAGAACAGGCCTTTGGACATCTCAATAGAGATGAGATCACAACACCTCCCATTTCTGTGGAAGACCTTCTGGTTTGCATTAAAATAAATAGCTACAGATGTATACACTTTATTTTGTTGATTTGTTTATTTTAAACTTTGGTATTTTCATGTTTGTGATGGGAAGAATGGCATTTATTTTATTTTTCTTTGCATTTTCTCATAGACAATAATGGAAATGAAATAAAACTTTCCATTTTTTGCTATCTTCTGTATAACACAGGATACATACTACAAACATGTAAATTTTGGCATTCTGCCATAAGCAATAAAGGAAATTGTCCAACAGTAAAATATTCTAATAATTAAGCATGGGGACAAGTGCCAGTTTATGATACACCATTGTAATGTTGGTTTATAATAAAAAGCAGTGCCCAATAGAGTAACCAATGAGTAATGGCTACTCCACAGTGACCAGTTCCATAATCTCCCCATAGTTTTGCCCTTAAGTGTTTCTAGAGTTCAAGTGAGTTGCAGAAAGCATCTTAACACATTAAGGTTGATACCCTAGTTAAGGGAAAATGTATCTTAAACTTAATCTTTAAGGTGTTTCGTGCAGCCAGCCCCAGGCCCTCTTCTGAAGTTCTCTGCTCTGCTTGCTGGACTTTGAGGCTCACCTGAATCAAAGGGCTACCTCCTCACTCTCCATATTCACCAGCCTCTGCACACAATGAGGTTTATTTCCTGTTTGAATCAAGATTTGCCTCTAATTATACCAGTAAAGAAGGACAATGGGGGACTAACCAATCAAAGAGCTATTCTAAATCTTTTTAAGAAAATGAACAACCTTGATGTTTACCTTGCTGTAAAAATGACAACCGCTTCAAACGAACATAACAAGGAAGATGATTCAGTTTATATTGCTTCACTCTTTTTTTTGACAGAAGCGCCGCGTGACATTTGGTAAAAGTTGTTGATGAAAGCCTGGGTGATTAATTGCCATGGCAACAGTCTCTTGGTTAATGGTGACAGGGGACAGGGAGATATACTGGCGGCCCCTAAGTGAAAGACAAAAGCAGAGCCTTTAAGTGCATTGTGGTAAATTACCGGGCTTGTCATTGTTTGTGCGCTCTGTGAGAATCGGCCCTGCATACCAAATCCGAGGTTAACTGTGTCCCTAAAGTAATTACAACAAATTGCAGAGGTGGTTAGTAATTACTGGATTAACTGTAATGAGTCTCACCTGCGCCAGTTGCCATGACGATGGCGTTTTAGGTGACAGTTGTTAAAGACAAGACTAAGAGTACTAGTGAGGACAAATATCGTTTGGGCCTTGGCATCAAGGGAATTAGTTGATTAGTTTCAGATTCATTTAATTACTCGTGTGATGACAAATACTTCCTCAAGCACACTCTTTGCTCGCACACAGAGCAGCCACACATCAGATTTTTGGGTTAATTAAATTAAGTAAATAAATGAATAAACAAATGAATAATTACCCTCTAGCTTACTGTGGCTAAAGTTCCAGACTAGAGTGGCCAAAACTGCTAGCTTGAGTGGCTATTTGTGCTTCCCCTATACACAAAATGTTTTGCTTATGTTGTTTTAGTGCACCTACATTAATTGTCCCAGAGCATTCAGGGTGAACTGACCTCAAGAGCAGTTTTCAGCATGGATTATTTCTTTCTGAGATAAACTACAGTACTGAGTCCTCATCATCCTTGTCTAGAGCTATAAAGGGCTGGTTTTTGTTTTTTGTTTTTTTGTAAAACGTTAAGTGCAAATGGAGCGGGCAGAAGACAGGAAATGATTTATGACAGCTTGCCAAGACAGTTAAGACTTATCAGGAGGAGGAGGAGGAGGAGTGCGGAAGGGAAACAGATTACGCTGAAATGTGAAGATGAAGTTGAAGATGTGGCTGAGGGCAGATAGAGACAACAGGAGCTTACTGAGCACCCGGGGCAGAGAGATGAAGATGAGATCACAATGTGGCTGAGGGCAGAGAGAGGCACCAGGAGGAACTTGTTGAGTACTCGGAAAACTCAACTCAAACACACAAGAGAAAAAATATTATTATTATTATTATTATTATTATTATTATTATTATTATTATTATTATAGTATTTTTTGAATATTTTGTACTAGCGAGGACCAAGCGATGCATCCTCTAGTTTTAGTTTTGTATCGTTCAGAGCAGACGCGTGAGGATAAGTGGTAACATAACACAATGATTTCATTTTTAACACTCTTTTTTTTACATTTTTCTGTACTTTTACTGCAGTTTTGTAGAGGACAGTAAGTCCAATATTAATCTTATGCAAAGTACATCTGTACTTTTATTGCAGTTTTGTAGAGGACAGTAAGTCCAATATTAATCTTATGCAAAGTGCATCTGTACTTTTATTGCAGTATTGTAGAGGACAGTAAGTCCAATATTAATCTTATGCAAAGTGTACATCAGCCATCAAACAGGGACATGTGAGCAACACGACTCTTATAGGAACTGGGAAATGAACATCCTCAGATTTAATAGAGAGATCCATAATGTATGATGGGGCACGCTGGGCAAACAAGAAGCTGCTTACAGAGTGGCACTTTCTGAGGATTTGGTCGGCTGTTTGTAATTAAAGGGGATTAGATATGCACAGCGCCCATTTGAGAAGGATTGGAAATTCTATTATCGTTGAAAATCATCACAGATTAGGAGGATCAGGGATGAAGCCACTTAAGGGAAAAAAGATGCAATCCCACAGCAGAACAGGTAGAATCATAAAGCAAACACACCTGGTCTCCGGGCTAAGAGCTACCACACCCCAGTCACATCAGCAGAGAGTGAGAGGAGACAGAGGACAGCATTGTCTGCTTCACAAACCATTGAAAAGATACCCTGCTGTTATTGTAAAAGTTGGTTAAAGTGTAGGAAGCAATGGTGAGGCACCGATAAGGATGGTAAAGCACAGTAAAGCATTGCATAAACATGGGAAAGAATGGAAGACTGCTTTACCATGCATACTTACCTAGGTAAACTTTTAGAAGAAGATATATACTGGAGTCATTAGGAAGGTTTGGTTAGTAGAATGTAACCATAGCAGGATAATTGGTGTCAGAAAACAAAGCATGGATTTCAAATTTCAAATTTCAAGCGTATTTTAATTAACCAGGATAGAACCCTTGAGAGATACATCTCAAAGAGACAAATCATTCAAACAGGACAAAAAAAACCCCCAAAAAACCTTTAAACAATCATAAAAACAGTAATAAAAATGAAGCAACTCCAATGTACATGATCCAGGTCATAGTCAGTGTTTAGAGGATTTGCAACCTTGGTCAGATTTCAGATATTTTTAAGTGATTTAAAAAGGTATTGTAAAGAGGCTGTTGTTATGTTTAATGAATTCCCAAAATGAGATGCTTGCTATGCAAAGGCACGTTGGCCCATATTAGATCTCAGTTCCAGATTGCCAATTATTAATCCAGGATTACCCCCGGTCTGTCCAAAAACAAAAGGCCTCAAATTATCACCTCCCTTTTTTTCCATTTCGGAAAAACATCTCTGATCAACTGAAATGAAGGTTCACAATTTGCCTAAATATGGTTAGGGACTGGGCAAGTGTTCTTACTCAAGGTTATTTGAATGTGCTGAAATGAGGGCGATTCCTGGCAAAGTTTTGAATGCGGCCTCAGTCTGCCTCGAAACAACGCAATAACACACAACACTCATTACAACTTTATATGAAACCCGTTCATATTAAATTCGTTTATGTTTTCATGACACACATTAAAAACCTCATCATCTACTACTGCATAAAAGCCCCAAACAGATTTTTAAACGATAAAAAATACCAAAAATGTTTTCCTAACAGCTGAATTTTGTTGTATTAAAACAATCGTCAGCACTACCCTCTGAGAAATCCACAGCAATCCCCCAGGGATAAAGTCTGCCTAAGGCTCCAGAAAGCCTATTTACGACAAGCTGCGCCTGTTACATAGATCAAGATAGAGCAGGGAGCTTTTCTTCTGCTTTTTGTGTTTGTTGTGAGACTGTTATTGTTAAGTACTGAGCCTATTGTGTGCCAAACACAAGAGTAAAGTCTTATGTGGCAGACGCCAAAGAAAGAGCAAATAAACTGCTCCCGAAGACTCTAGCTGTCAGAAACACTGGATGTGCTTCAGAAAAAGCTGCCTATGTCATAGAATTTCCAGACCCTGCGCTCTTCAGCTGTACTCTATCAAGTTCAATTAAGAGCTCTCCCATCTCTGGCGGGCATGTTTGTCATAATCTATTGAAGGCCAGGCATTAGAGATATTGAAGAAGCGGACAGGAAATCAATAGCTAGAATTGGGCAGCCGGGACCCAGGGGGCTCCCTCCCTCAACTCTCATGCTGAAGCTCCTTTTCCTTCACTGGATTTATTTATTTATTTATTTTTTTTTGAGAAATGCAATTTCAGCCCGAGCAGCTCATTTCTCTTTAGTTGTTTGAACCTTATTTACTGTGTCATCGTTATTTCTGCCAGCATACCGAGCAGATCTTGAAATGATCCAGTTGGCACAAAGCCCTGGTCTAATCATTTGTCGACTTGGCTAAGTTTCTAATTCTTTTAGCTCACTTAAGTGTAACAGTGTAGGCATCTGTGGTTGATTCTTATATCGAGAGGATCTTTTGATGCTGTAGATATTACATCCAATCAATCATTAAAGACATTGAAGAATTACTGTGGAAACTTACATTGCATTTTATAGTCTTTGCGTCACATTAACAAGCAGTACGAACAATAATAATAAACACTGAGATTGCAATCAGCCAAAAGGTGAGCTTGCAAACTATACAGTCCTAAAAACATCGCAGCACTCACAGAGCCACACACACAATGCCCAACTGCAAACAAACGATAGATGAGATTCACTCCAGTCCTGACACTGAGACAGTAACCAAACACCTTGCTTCTCTAGAAGACCAAGGTGGTGAGAGACAGAGAGAATCAAAGTCAACAACTCCTCTCTGACAACCCTCCCAGCTGCGGAGTATTATCATTTCATTATCAATCTGTAACTACAGTCATTACCGTCTCCTTTTAAAACCCATCACCATGGTAACTATTGATTACTGTTGGTAAAGGCAAGTCATTCGTGGCTGATTGGGCTCTATTGGTGTGATATGACAGGCAGCTGCTTGAAGCATGTGGAACCAGATTACTTAGCAACAGCAAATTTTAACTTATCGCCCAGATAAGCCAGGCACACTTTATCTATTTATTCTGAGGAAGAGGAAATCCTGTTAGTTTAATATTCCAGCAGTAACAAGCAGACACAGTGGGAAGACTACTGGCAGCAGCAGGACCTGCAAAAAGAGGAGATCCATTCAAAGGGGTTGTGTAGCCTGGTCAGAGGAATTCAATTGCTGGGTTTATATTTTTAACATGGATTAAAAAAAAAGAGGTTCCAGACTTTCATGTGGTTTTAATAGGATCCGGTAACACGTAGTTTGATGACTATGCATTGCTTTTATCTGTAACTTTTAGTGTTGTTTCAGAGCCTGCCTGAAGCTAGCGGCTGGAGAAATGTTGACAAGTTACACAAACGCACACGTACACTGACACAGAAAGACATCCACACACACACAAACACACACAGTCTCCTGGAAATTGGGGCTGCAAAGTGAAAGCAACATGTTAGGCTAAAGGATCAGGGTTGCTCGGGGTCAGAGACTAAATGCTTCGCCAGGGTGACAGTGTTTCCCACTCCATGCTCCAAAGCGGCATGGGATCATTTATTCTCTTAAATTATTTCGATATTTTTATCAGGGTGTATTTGCAACCCAGCACAGAATAAACAATGTGTGCCAGAGGCTCTTACATCAAAGAAAAAAATACACAAGGCCCTATGCTAAGAAGTGCAAATGACAAAGCAGGTGTTCTAAGAGGAATAAAACAATTACAATGGTATAAAATTACTAAGAAGCAAGGACAAACCATTTAGCATCTACGCTCAAAAGCAGGGCCTGCAGTGTTCCATTTTGCTTTAATTTCACGTTAGTAAAGCAAATGGGCGGGGAGAGAGAGAGAGAGAGAGAGAGAGAGAGAGAGAGAGAGAGAGAGAGAGAGAGAGAGAGAGAGAGAGAGAGAGAGAGAGAGAGAGAGAGAAACTTGCAGGGGAGGCAGATACATAGACAGACAGAGTGGAGTTGCTCATTCTTTCGTTTTTATAGGGCTGTCAGAGTAATTGGCAGCTGCTACAGAAAAGGTTTTCATTCCTGTCTGCTCTTTAATCAACAGGAGCGCTCAGAGGGTGTGCAGAAAGATGAGAGCCTGAGATTTGTGTGTTCAGACCAGAACATTCAGGGCAGCTGGAGCACCTTTTATTATATACGCTTTATATAGAATATATCAAATACATTTCATATTCGCACTGCTTATTCCCTTTAATGTTCTTCATGATTCTGGTTATTTATGACGTGTTTCAGACACTGGTCTTCAATTGAGTGATTTTGGTATCGATGCCCAAATGGATATATATATATATATATATATATATATATATATATATATATATATATATATATATATATATATATATATATATATATATATAATAAATTATATAGAGGCGGGTTGTTGGGAGGCAGAAATCCACTCACTTTAATTACCCCTCATCAGTTTTTGGTTGGACTGCAAACAGTTTCTTGACCTTCTTGTATTGATTCCTATTTCTGATGCTGCCAAAATGCTGCTTGAAAGTGCAGTAAATGTACATTCACAACAGCAGGGGGTAGTGCAGTTAGACAGCAGGTTTACTAGAGCAATTGAAATGAGCAACCAGTTCAAATGCTTTGTAGGACCAGGGGAAAACGACTGCAGTAAACTTTATTATTTCCCTATAGAAAAGAGGCAGACTTTGCTGAAGATTCATTTGCCCTACAGTCTAACATCACCAGGTGTTTTTCAGAAAGCAAATTCTACACTGGAATGAAAGGCTTTCAAAACCAGCCTGTGTTTCCCAGCAGGAGCTCACTGGAATTAGCAGTAATTATCAAGGAGTTGTTATCACGAATGCATCCCTTTACAAATTGTCCCTTTTAGACACCAGGGGAAGAGCTTTCTGTAATCCATATAGAAAACAACTATAATTTAAATGTACTGTCTGCTATTGTTTGTCAGCACTATGTTGTGTATTGCAATTGAAAAATGTCCCAGATTCACATTTAACTTTACACTATAATTTAATTCCTAGTGTCTGTTTACTAAATCCGTCCATGTTTTGTGTTGACTGTCCAGTTTGTTTACATCAACCCAAATGTGGTTTTAGCTGTAGCATGGGTACTGCTTTGCAACAGTTGTATGATTTATTAGGAACTCTGGAATAAAAGCCCATAATAAGGCATGTGATCCAATGTGCAGTTTATAAGGCCAGGAGCAGTGTGCTGGTTGTCCATGGAAATCAGTAGAAACCACAGTTGATCAGCGTTTGATAGGAACCTGGTATAACTAAACCCTTTTGATTGTGTTCCTGCAGTTACAATGCAATTAAACAATTAAACTGCACTCTAGTGACACAATAGTTTCTGGTTTCACAAGTATCTTGTGGTCTTTTTGTTTGCAGAAGTAACTGCTGGCTCCTTCAGCCACCAAACAGAAAGCACTGTCAACATTCCCTATTACTTCAAGTAACAAATCATACAACAACAGCAACACAATTAGAAAGAAGAAGAGATCTGAACAAAAGAAAGAAAGGAAGAAAGGCCGACCCTGGGGTAGTACAGCAATAAAGCAAATTCCACAAATTCACCCCAGATTCACCCCCCCACACACACACAGCACCTGCAGCTGACCTGCTCCTATTAATACTGCGGCACTAGCAGTGAGAGCCTGTGGAGTGAAGAGACACTGTCTGATGCAGGTGCCTGTGCTGTCAGGAGAGGCGCGCTGCCTGCCACAAGCAGAACCTACCCACCGGCTGGGCAACAGGTCAAGAGCTGCCCTTCTCACACCCTCCTGGAGCGGGGCGTCAGCCCTGTGCTGCACACACACACACACACACACGCACACGTTCACGCACACAGCAGAAACAACTACAGCTTAACTGCAGGAGGAGATACAGCAGATACACTAATGCAGCCACAAAAAACAAGTCATTTTTATCAAGTCAGCCCCATATTAATACAGCACAACATGTTTATGTTTCTCTGCCAAGAAGGTTTCTTCGCAAGCATTGTTTTCAAGATTTATTTTGTATCGGTATAAATTTTATTTGATACAAGTCAGTGTTACCACTTACCAATAGTCCAAGCATACCTCTTAAACGGTACAGCTGACACAGTAGAGCAACTACAAAAAACAACTCATTTTCAGTTTGAGGTGCTTCCCAGCTCGATGCTCTGGCATGGAGCCCAAGAGCCAGGCCCCGCAGCTATTCACTAACTGCCCAGGCCTGTGCCCACCCTCATCGGCAGATCAGCGCTCTCCTTGTGACTGTGGGAACGGAGGCCAGTCATGAATCACTCATCCTAACGAAGCGACCTGTGACTGGTGGCTGTCTCCTCAAAGCAGGCTATCCTAGCCAGGGCTGGGAAGCTCTGTAACTGCAAGCTGCTGCTTCTATTCGTCTCCCTCCTGCTGGGCTCTGCAGAAACCTTCTTTTCCTTCTTTAAAACAAGAACATCTATTTCATCTATAAATCAAGAGAACAGCACCTGTTTAGATGTACAAAAAAAGGAAAACTGAGGTCCAATTTGCATGCCCATCTCAAGATCTATCCTCCTTTATTTCCAATATTAATTGCATTATATTTAGGAGTTTTAATTAATTAAACATATCTTTTCGGGTACTCATGCCTCTGCTAGCTCCCAGTATTGCAATAACCTCAGGGTATATGATTTATAACATAGATCCTGACACACATTTGACTGGATACAAGGACTAATGTTTTAAACCTACCTTTTGTTTTCTCCTCCGTCTAGCTGTTTCTGCTCAGGCTCTTTTGAAGGGTTGGTGGTTTTAGATCCTCAGCCACAAGCGGTGCAATATTAGAGTAGATTGCCTTGCACCTGATTGTAAATGGGATAGATTTGCCCAGGGGTTTACCCAGCAGACGAGGGAAACAATGCACAACTTTCATTTGAATGTTCAGCGAGCAGGGAAAGGGAGAAAAAAATCAATTTAATAACCAATATTCACAGGCGCTGCCAAAGGTTTGCTTGGAAAACAGAACTAGGGAAGAACGCTGACAAAGAGAAGTCAAGGGTTAATAACTCTGACCCTGGTCTAGACTCACAGGCGATCAAAAACATTTTGTTCAATACAAAGACTGGTATGTAAAGTACTAATACTCACCAGTCTTTGTGTGTCTTGTTTTCACTGAAGCAGGGAACTACCAAGTCTTAAAAAACACACTCAACATACATATGAAATATGAACTCAAAGAGCAGTCTAATGATAGATAGACTCAATGCCAGCATGACTGGTTATTAACATGGAACTAAACTTCAGCAAATGGTTAATTGCATATTAATTAAATATGTAGTGTTACCACAAAGTCTATATTTCTCCCTCTTTCCTTCTCGCCCTCTCTCTGTCTGTGGTGTTCCTAATAGAGTGTCCATGCCCTCAGTCTCATCAATACAGCTTACTTTATAATAGCCACTTAACCCTACTGAACTGCCAGCTTAATGGCTCATTTTTAACACCCTCTTCTGGGGAAACTGGGTTTAACCCTTATTGTATAAAATCCCATTCGTGGCGGTAGCAAGAGGGCTTCACTTGGGTAAACCCGAAAAAACAGAACTGCTTACGGGATATCTCCCTTGAAGCCAAGGGGTACACGATTTGTCAAGCCGGGATACCCTATCAAATCTTTATTTCTGTCCAGCTTTAATGATCGCTAAGCCACTTCTTCTATCTGCCGTATAACCTCTTCCTGGTCACAGCTCACACAAACCCAAATGTTTAAAAAAAGATATAGAATGGTTTTAGTATCCATCTATCTGGTTGTCTACAGATATAGTACAAGAAAGATACATTCATTTAATGATTTATTTAACACATGGTAAGCCTGCAGAGATATAAGCTACAGTTTCCAGGGGTGACCTTGTCAATATAAAGAAGGATGTGTACATACAGAGTGAGAGAGAGCCCAGTTAAACTGCAGTGAAAGTGTTTTAAATTGGGACAGCTATCTGGAGCATTGTCCCACTGCGCTTCGGAGCTGCAATTTAAATGCTGTTCCACAGATATTAAAAAGTAATGATTTTATTGCATTGTAACATCAGACCACTGAAATTACATTGGGGCTCAGATTTCACATTGTTATACAACTACATGGCAATTGCATTTTGTAATTGCATTTTATTGTAACCTGATTGTAATCAGATTGCTAAAATGACATTGTATCTTCAGTTCTGGCATCACTATACTGTACCTCCGGCACTAAGAAGCAGTGCAGTCACATAGAAGATTTGTGTCCCAGTACACTATACTTAATCTGTAGTTAACCATGGATTCATTGTATGTGACTTGCTGCATTACTGAAAAATCTACATGTATCCTAAGGTGTTAAGCTCTGCCATCAAACCCCAAAAAAACAAAACGGGTGTGAGGACCTGGAGTTCAGCTTTCATGTGCAACACTCAAACGCTTTCCCACAATCAACCATGAGGAGTCTTTTCAGAAACATTAGTAAGCATGGCTGATGCAAGCAGATAATCATATAGAACACACACACACACACACACACACACACACACACACACATTAGGATATTGAACAGGCAAGAAATGTAATATTAGAAACATGTTAGAGATGCAATGATTAAGAGATGCATCAATTATCATCACCATGTGGAGCTTCACGTCTTGCATTGCTAGCTACCCAGTAGCACATGCTTCCCTTGCAAGTTTCTAGACCACAGCTCTTTGATTGTATTTGATTTGTGATTACAAATGTAAAGGAAACCTAAGGAAAAAGTTGTCTTCTTGCTTATCAATAACAGAATAACGTTTTCTTAATGCATAAATATTACTACTACTACTATACAATAATAATAATAATAATAATAATATAATAATAATAATAATAATAATAATAATAATAAGAAGAAGAAGAATTGCATTTAAATGCTTTTGTGAAGATTCTAAAGCTTTTGTAAAACAAAATACAAAACAAAAAAAAAAAACGCTTTCCTCTGTTACACATTTCTATAAATCTATAGTTATTATTTTGCACAATTAAAAGCTCTGCTCGCTAGTATCAAACCTCCTGAGAACAGCCGTTTCATTTTCAAAAGGGGCTCCAGGGAAAGCCAGGACAAGTCATTCATACATCCCAACAACAAAGAAAAGAATCAATACACTTCCACAGATGTATGTAACGGACCGCAGCTTTCTTGAGAAGCAGAAACAGCCCCCTAGTAATTCTACAGGTAACTAGAGATTTTATTTGAACAGCGAATCATCAAGCATGAGATTTAGAAACACAGTTAACCTTTTTGGAGCAGAGTGTGTTAAATAATGCAGTTCAATATCGGCAGGCTGAGTTATGCTTAAGTGCTTGAGGAGGGTTATCTTGTGAGAAACTTTGCTAATAGCGTAATGAAACAACCTCATTTCCCTTGTTGAAAGGATTTCAAAAGCTCCTGTTAATTGCAATGCAATTACAATATCTCAAATTTACCCTGTATAATGCATTCAAAGGCATATGATATATTTTTAACCAACCCGGTGACTCACTTGCTAGTGCTTATTCATCTTGTACCGTATTACTGGGTTCTGAATTCTTCACTGCTCTGTTATGGGCTGAAGTGCTTGGCTGATGTCAATACAAAATAATAAGCATGGCTAATATCCTGCTGGAACACACTCGAGGAAAAGATATTGCTTCATAGCAACAACAACAATAATAATAATAATAATAATAATAATAATAATAATAATAATAATAATAATAATAACAGCAACCACAAATAAATAGTCCAGCACTGCACTTACTTCAACAGTAGGGGGCAGGTTGTGGTCCAGCCATAGAAAAGTAAGAGCAGCTTTCAAAAGTCCCTTGACCCCCCAATCCCTCGATCCCGCCGCCGCTGTAAAACTCAGCATCAGCAGCAGGTCCCTATTGGCAATGCAATGTTGCATCTCAATAGACAAGCCCAGCGTGGCATCAGGACGGAGGTGGGGATTTAACCCCTGCTGCCCCTGCCCCCTGTCCATTCTCACTGTGCCAGCACCCCTGCTGCTCTGCCCATTCTCTCACTGCTGATGACATTCAGACAGATCGGCGATGTCACCAGGCCTCCTGTGCCTCTGCACAGACAGTGTCACCGAGATTAATGACCTTGTCCAGGGGAGCACTCGCTGCCTTTCACTCTCTCATTCTCTTTCTGTCTCTCACACACAGAGACATACACACACCCCTGCACACATACACTTACAAACACAGCCTGTTGGATTCCCTACACTTTCTCTACTTGTGTGGTAAGACCAAGTACAGTAGGCAGAAGTTGTACCCCTCTGTGGCAGAGCAAAGCTCTGCCCTTTTTAAATTGGCAGGGATGGGGTTAATTTCCCCTACCTGGCTGGGTTTATTATGGTCAGGAGGCTGGGGTTGATTAGTTGATTAGGTTAATTAATGATCAATCAGCGCCCAGCCACCTGACATAAAAGGAAGCCTCTGCTTCTCATTTGGGAGGAGGGAGCTGAGGAAGCAGGTTGGTAGTTTTTGGGTTGTGTGTATTTTTGAGATTTGTGAATCCAGTGAAGGTATTACCCAGCCTGGAAACCTTTATTTTGTACATTTTGCTTTTTGTCTTTAAATCCTTTTATTTTGTGTTATTTATAATTAAATTAGTATTTTGAACTGCAGACTCTGGGCCTCTATTCACTCACCAGCCTGCCACACCCTCATATCCCAGCGGCATTCTAGGTTTTGTTTTCTGTCTTTAAGACTAACAGGTACACTCTTTGCTCTGGAGCAAAAGGGTAGATATTCTGTAGGCAAACTATAGTCACTGCACTGCTGCTGTTATTCTGAGACCCTTTACTGCAGTTTACCAGCTGTGCTTCTCTTATAAAAATAAAGTTATGCCCCCCCAGTTGTACTTTCATCATGTGAATTTCATCAGGCTCACTCACTCAGCTCTCTCACTGACTTCCTTTAAATATTCATGCTGAGACGCAGGCAGCCTCCCTCACTCAGGCAGGATTGGATTCATTCAATTACTCTCTGGCAAACCTTGTCTGCGAGTGTCACTTTTTAAGGGACCTTTCATTCCTATTGATTGCCATCAGATGCGGAGACGGAGAGACCACATCCGTGCCAGATTAACAGAACCGATCAATACCACAACCCTGTCTCCCCGCTCTTCTCTTCCCGAAGTAGAAGGGGAAAAGCTTATGAGGGTCCGAATTCTTCACAAGGGGAAAACAGCAAGAGAGAACCCTCCACGTTCTATTATCATACCTTCCACATTTATACAGCACCTCTCGTGCTCTGGGACCCCGGGCAATTTCTAAAGCATAAAGTTGAGGCACACAGCGAGTCCAGCCGCTCGTTCAATCGCTAAAAACTACAATTCCATTTCTGCAACTCAACATTCTGAATGCACCGTCCACACCGCAATCGAGACCTGAACTCTAACATTACACCCTCCTCGATCACATGCTCTGAAAGCAAATAGTCACATTTTATCTCTCTGTACACAAGAGGGCAGTGTGACGAGTATCACCTTTTTTTCCCGCAGGTCAAATCTGTCCTGACCTGACCTAGTCCAGACTAGCCCAGCTTGTTCCCCTTTTACATTTTCTTTTCCCCTTGCTGGCCAACAAAAAGGAGACAAACTGTATCATTGTGGTATGTCAATACTGGCTGGTAATGCAATACCATGGTACCATATCAGGACCAGTGTGCTACCATATCAGGGCCACTGTGCAATACTGTGCTTCAAATCCATTGCCATTGCTGGAAATGAAGGGGTATACTAATAGCAGTTAAATAAACTTTTCTTTATGCAGCTCTGCTCTGACTCTCCTCTGGCACTCCTTGAGCAGCAGTCAGAGTTCAGAGAGCTCTAGTGATCTGAATGTTTATCCCCCTCCCCGTCTCACCTCCTCTCCAACTAACTGATGATCCTTAGAAAGCAGCTGGAGACGTCCTTCCTCCCGCTGAGGAGCCCTTCTACCTGCCTCTGCTGATTGTGTGATTGTTTGCTGTTGATTTCCTGTCTTCTCCCCGGCTGTCATCTTAGAAACACACGTTGCCGTGACAACTGCTAATTAGTGAGCTCACCTCAGCATGGCTTTGAGATGGGCGAGAGACTCTGACCCTTTCTTTCCGAGGCCTTCAAGACTAATGTTCTGCAGCCAATGATTCAGAATATGTCTCCATTGAACTGTGGCATTCACTAGTCAGTCAATCATACATTAAAAAGGCCTGGAAATATGCAAATATGCATAATATCCATCCAGCTCATTCCCCCCACCCACTTAATTGAATTCCAAGGTTCATGTCTTTTGCAATAGCACCCAAGTTTTATATAACATCTTGCTAGGTAAATGTGATAATTGTGTTAAGGATCTTAAAAGGCAGCCCACACACACCACAGAGAAAAGTACTACAATATTCTACAGCACTGAGAAAAACAGAACTAAATATTACATGATGATGCATTGCCAAGCAGATTAGTTCCCCTAAATTGAGGGCAATCTCCCCAGGACCATGTCACATATATCCTGCCAGCTGAGTTTCAATGGGTCTCAATGGGAAAAATCACATCCAAACAGCCTGGTGTCTTCAGCAGAACTGTAGCAATTCATCCAGAAAAGCATTTGTATTAAAAGACAGCTATTGATTTTTGAATAGGATAAAACTGAAAACATCACGATTATTCCTGGGAATCACAAAATAAACAAATAGTCAAAGCCCCATAACTAAGTTAGGACTGCCTTTGTGTTACCAGCCCCCTCGAGGTCTGTGTTTTTGCCAGTGTTGGTGCACACCACAGTATTTGCTCCACTGGAAAATGAAATCTGAATCATCTGCATACCCCAAGGACAAGCTGATTAAACACTGAGCTGAGCTCTTGGAAAGGTCTCAGTAAGGTCATGCAGAGCATTGAAAGAGAATAATCCTTGTATGGGAAAGCCGACATTTGGTTATACAGCGGCTGTACATCCTCCAATAAAGTACCTCCGGAGATCATACATTTGAATTCCCTCTCTAGTAAAATCATTTGCACGAGGTTTAAAGTGACCTTTAGAAAAGTAAAAAGCTCTTGTAGTTTTTTACAGTTTTCTATAGCCGTCTTTAAAAAGTACGCCGTCTCAGAGATGAAAGCGCTTGTCCACTACGGGTCCCTTTCCGGTTACACTGAACACATCTGTGTTTACTGAGCCAATGCCAGCACAAGGGTTTGAGATCGCTCTCCATTGAACTGTGGTATTCATCCACCAGTCAATGCTGCACTACAAAGTGGGACAGGTGAGAGACACAGAGTGAAACAGCTTTCTTTACTTGCTGATCACAGTTTTCATTTCTGGATAGAAACCAGCTGGAATAACCAAAAGATGTCTGCAGTAAATGTTGAACTTTGCCCCCGATGGAGCTTTCACTGTGCTTAGCTATTCCTTTGAAGCTTTGCAAGATCTGTCTGTGTAATTCTCCTATCATCCCCAATGTACGATACGCAGTAATGCAAGACTCTCATTACACCAGGTGCTGCGGTTCTATTGGATGGTCTGAGTAACTCAATCTGACTATCCATAAAACCCCTGATATGCTGCTTCTTCAAAAGTCTGTGACTTATCAAGAAACCAGACATGCCTCCCATGAATCTGGAAGGGAGAATGAAATCTCGCGGTTTTCATTTTTTGATATATCTCAAATCTAATTTGAGCCGTTCCTAATGTAATTCAGGCTGTTCTGTAACTGGTTTAGAGTTATAGGTCTCTTAAATGCTGGCTCAGTCAACAGGAAGAGCCCTTTCAATGAAATCATGTCACTCATAGGTCACTGGTCAAACTTTACGAGATGCTGATATTCCAAAATTACCTGTAACTGAGTTTAAGGTGTCTGCTGTGGATTTGCTTACCGGGGCTACTTTCAAATGGGTCTTTGCTGCTATTCCAACCCAGTGGTGTGCAGCTGAAATTCAGGACGGAGCTCCACCAATACGTGTTTTCTAACAACTTTAAGAGGTCTGAAATCATTTCTGATTTCTATTGTTGCTTTGGGCTCTGATTTCCTTGAGAACGTGTTTAGTCAAGAAATGCCAGTTACCGATCTGCCTGCGTCTGACTTATCCAAACAGTTCCTCAAATGAGCTTCACAGAGATACAGTGTTACTTCTCATGGAGTTACTGCAGTTGGCCACCTGATGGCATAGTGTGCTAGGGTAAAATCTAACTTAATAAAAACTCTGTTACAAGAGTTTCAGTAAACCGAGGTGGCATAAAATGAGCTCCAACTGGCAGAGACATTCTCGGCCCACAAAGAAAGCATGGGGCAGGCCTCTCTCTCTCTCTCTCTCTCTCTCTCTCTCTCTCTCTCTCTCTCTCTCTCTCTCTCTCTCTCTCTCTCTCTCACACTCTATTCACTCGCTCACCCACTTGTTGTGTGAAGTGCATTTCTGCTTGTCAAAGTTTTCATCAAAGGCAGAGCAGAGTGAAAGATGCCTGAGCCGCTGGCACCTTTCCTCTGAGAGGTTAGCGTTTTAACACAGAGCGTCCCTCTGAAGACTCCAGGATTAAAGACAGTCTCCCAGGGCTTTCATCTCCCCTCCTCTGATGAACTGGCTCCCCGGTGCTGCTGGCCTGCCCTTGGGATCACCTTCATTCTGGTGCAGATCTCCCTTGGGGCCCCTATGAAAAAAAAGTCAAGGGACAGTAATGCTTAGAACTGTGGGATATATGACGTTTAGTGATTTCTACCAATTTTTTATCGAATGCACAATGAAATCTTGAGGGGGGGGTGAAATACATCAGTTGGCAGTTTAATTTTTTTTTTTTTTTTTAAAAACACAATAAAATGTAACAAAATCATTTCATTGAAATATGTTAAATGTGCCTCTATACAAAAAACTCGTAGTCACTGGAACACACATGCTTACCATACCCGAAGCCTCAAGTCACAGTGGACTCCTCGACACACACACACAAAAAGCAGGGCTTGTACTGACATTACTGAAGTGTCTAGCAATTTCCTTTCATGACAATAGCAACTGGAGTATAGACAAGGCCCAGCGCTGGCACTGCAGCACATGGCTGCAGCTAAACAGGCAGCCCAGCCTGTCTGTCACTGCAGGAGCCCCAGCAGCTGTGCAGCACATCTGTACACCGTGAACAACTGTCTGGAGAAACAGGAACAATACATCTCACAATCCAGGATGAGGGCAGCCCAGCCTTTAACACTACTGAAATAAATCTGTTCTGCACGTCTGACGCATTGCAGCCCAAGTGCAAAGGCACATTTTATTTCTTGCGAGAATGATCCCACTAAAATAGACTGTTTGCAAAAGCAAACAGGAATAGAAAAATTTGAGCCACAAGACAAAAAGAAATGCCGTGATGAGCATTGATCTTTAAAAAAAACTAAATGCTGGCCAGTTCATGTTTTATGCATTTCAAACAATGAGACAGCCTAGATATAAGATGACACTGGCACTCAAACCAAATCTCATGTAAAATTATTCAAAGCCCAGTTTCCACATAATCGAAACCCAAGAATATTCATTTTTCATGACAGTATCATTTGCATAGTTTAACTTGGTCCAATTAGCACAGTTTACAAGGGTCTTTGAAAACCAAATCCCCAGAATTTCTTCATTTCCATCACAAATAATGCCATACTGCCCTTTCTCTTAACAATCACACATTCCTTTCAACGGCAAGGCCTGCCTTTGATATTGTAATGATAGGCTATTTGAATACGGGACCAGATGAATGGAAGGTGAGCTGACAAACCTGAATTTGTTACCGTTCTTAAACACGATGTACTGTATGTATTTAGGAGAGATTTAAAGCGTTTACCAATTGCTTTTTATAAAACTGCACCTTAAAATGAATCTGTTAGAAACAAATCAGAATTTACAGCATTTTTTTTTATGTTAGAATAGCTTACAAGGAAATGAAGACAGCGCTGCTAATACTCTTGTACAAGCTACATTGTAGTGAAAGTAATTGCAAAGGCAAAGTAGCTTGTAATTAAAAACATGAGTTTGCACACACTGGCCACTAGGAAACCTCTGTAGATTTGAAAGAGGGCTCAGGAATGAGGCTTAAAGAGCACAGCTTGACAAGCAAGTACCGGTACTTGTAATAAAGTTTTAAAGACATACGCTACTTAAGTCATTTTCCAAAGAACAATGCTGACGTCTTTTTTTTTCTGTTTCCCTCTGCCAAACAAGTCAGATTTAGTAAACTGCAGGACCCTAGTCACAGTACTCAGAAGCAACACTGAACGGGAGGGATTTCAGACTGTTTTTTAATCCCAAAGGAAATCGGACACTAATAGCATTATGCTTGTTTGTTTGAATTTCTTTGAAGTGTCTTGCAAAAACTCAAAGTAATTGAATAAAGTTTAAAAAAAAAAAAAAAAGTTCTTACTCTTTAAATCTAAAATCTATGTCAAATCACCTTTGTGCCGAAGGGAGTGACAGCACCTCAATGGATTTTTACACAAGACCCCCTACCCCCATACACGTTTCAATCCTAAACTGACGAGCCACAGTCCAACGTGAACAGGCTGCCAGGGGATTAGCTCTGTCTGGCCTCCACAGCACACTGTTTCTTTAACAGATCAAACACAGAGCAGGGCCAGAGTGAGGCTGCTGTAGTCTCACCGCCATTGGTCTGTCTCTGCAACCCCTGCAGCACCAAACCCATTCATTGCTTGGGTCTGATAAAGAGAGGGATACTACTCTATCATGATCAGTCAGTCCACAGTAAAATACATGGGGAATGATTATTAACAAAAATAGTACATTAGTATTTATAGCACCTTTGTTAATATTGTTACTGAAGCAATAATACCTGGCACATAGGTCATTACCAGAGATTAGAGAGGGGCACTGGCACTGTATTATTGCAATTATGTGAAGGGTATTACTGTGATGATTTGGTTAGGATCTATAAAGTATTACTTCATAAATCTACTGCTAAACCAAAGCTCCTACCAGCTATTTCTAAGGGTAATCCTGTGATAACCAAGGACAGGTGGCAGATACAATAAAGGCGGATTTTCCAGTGCTGTGAAATACTCCCAGCAGATCAAATGAACCCCTTAGCCAAATGAATACAAAAGCTCAGTAAATTAGCCCTGAAAATATTCTGCACAGTTTATACATGTGCCTGTGGCTGCAAAACAAATGGACAGAGTGAATATGAAAATACAATACCATTCAAATTAGCAACGGTGTGTGTTTTACTACTCGGCATTATCTATTCGAAATTGAAATATAACGTGCATTTCATTTCTGATCTATTCTTCTGCTTGTTATGTCTCTTGCTGAAGTTCTGTTTTTGCAGTTACATTATGATGTTAATTATCCTCAACACTGCAATACAGATACAATTTGTTTTAATGTGTTCATAAATTCATAGCACTTACTCCAGTGTGCTACTGATCTTATAATGTAGAAGTATATAGCACAGATTACAATTAATACATATGCTTCAGTAAATAAACAGCCAGCTAAGCCCTGTATTATAGCTTAGTTTCTACAACATTCAAACCATTCCTTCTAGGAACACCATCTGAAAAACACCTGCCATAATGTACAGTGAATATATTCAAATAACAGTGCTGAAGATGCTACTGTACTGCAGTACAGTTTATTTCATTGATTCCTCTCCAGGAGAATGGCATTACATAACACTTGACTTTGATGGCCATGGGTCTCACTGCTGATGCAATGATGGACTCCCTCATGGTAGCCCACAGCTCACATTCCAGACTGTCACTGCAAAGCACCACTCTTGCTTGCCAGTGCCCAGCTTACTGTATATGGCTACCAGCCAACACCGGCCCTCCCTTCCACTGGCACCAAATGAAGATAAACAGAAGAGACTGGCACATCAACACTCATTAGTGGCAGCTGCTCGCAGGGGGCTCCTTGTCTGGGACAGCCACCCCCCCACCCCCATCACAGCAATCCCCTACGCTCTCCGCTTCAGACACACTTCAATGGAATCCACCACTGTACACTCCCATTGGATTGTGCGCAGCTTCCAAAATAGAGAGAGAGGAGGGGCAGATGGCACAGCCAGGCTGCTCACTATTAATTAGCCAGACATACTGGTCTAGTGGTTAAACAGGGAGGCAGCAGGGAGTCATGACAATCCAGTGTCTGGGTCCGAGGGACCGGAATGAAGCGTGGCCTTGTGGTTACAGCTCAGGGACTAGGAGCTAGTGTGGCCTAGGGGGCTAGAGCTTAGAGAACGGGAGGCAGAGAGGGCAATTGATTAGAGCTGATAAACTGTGAGGCATGGTGGACAATTGGTTGGAAGGTATGGTCTAGTGTTTAGTACTGAGCGAGAGGCAGTGTGGTTTGAAGGAGGGTCAGAATGGTCTACTATGGTCTTGTGTTTTGCATATTCACTTGTAACTATTGCCTGTGGGGCTGCTCTCAATCTAGATGTTACAACTCAAATAGCTTATTCTCAAGAGTAGAATTCCTACGTTTACAAAACTCACTTAGTCTCCCTATGCCAGCGCTTATAAGCTGAGTCACCCAAACCCAGGATTCGTTTCTATTGCTGTCTAGTTTCCTCAGGCTGCTCCAGTAGTCTCCACAGACCAGGTCCTTGCCCTAAGTCTTGGCTCTGATCCCAGGTACAGATGGTGATGCACCCAAAGGAAAGACTGACCTAAATGATGAATGAAATAAAACTGAAACCCCACAACAGACATGAGGTGCACCTGTCATCTGGGACGTCCTGGCATTGAATGGACAATCTCACCCCTCTTTATGAGTTTTAGGTTTTGACAGCCCCTATTAACAATATAAGAGTCTACGTTTTAGAAATCCGCAGATACAGGAGTGTAGATGTGAGGCTTGAAATCATGCCCGGCCATTTGTGTCTATTTCCATGCCTTAATATCTCATTGGGCATTCAACACACACTTAATTTAACATTATCTCTGACTTCTGCACACAAAATTGAGCTAGAATGGAATTTATCAGGGTTGTAACTTTGAACGTGACTAAACACAGTAATCTTTGTCATGGCTGTTTTCATGCTAACCTAATCAGACTGCAATTAAATCGCATTGTAACTTCGGTTTAGCCACACTACAGAAAACACTGTACAGATGGAAAGAGCTACAGTAACACTGTGCAGTGACAGCGACGGTACAAATGTAGTCGAATTCTACTCTTTTGCTGCTTAGTATCCTACAGGTTTGCACATCTTTCTTGTGTACACTTTGCTGTAGATCATTTTAAAAAAAAAACTGGTCTTCCTGGTGTCTAATCACTTCCTGTGCGTAAGGTCGCATGGTCTGAATGCTGAGAGGCAACTGGAGTGAAACTGAACTATTGTACCAGGAAGCAGCAGCTGCTTCTACAGTGTTCTCAATAAAATATCAGCATGTTCCAGATTGAAGTTAAAAAAAAAACACAAGCAAAAATCATACAGAGACTCAACGAGGAAATGGATTTGAAAGCCTGGGTTAGCGTTCCTTTAATTGAGGGAGTAACCCACTCCACTATGACATAAGCTGCTGTAATTCAAGATATAGTCCTGAACCTTGCCTTTTTTGGTGTGAACTAATATTTTCGTTTCCCAGTTCCACATTATAAAAAGATGAGGTTGGCTTTGGCTTTTATTTGATTTATTTCAGTGGTTTTGGTGGGTTTCTCCAATTCTAGCAAAGAACTGCTCACATATTATAAATATGAATACTAGTTTCTATCCAAACTGCAATTCCCCTGCATTATATCGTCCTGACTACTGCTCTCTTGTGAAACCAAAGCGACACCAAAGATACCCCCCCCCCCCTTCTACATCAACATATTTTACACCACTGACTCTCAATGGATGCTGATGGAGATGGAGTTCTTTCCTTTGCGTGAAACTTCAGGAGCCTCTGTCGGAGGACGGCAGGGCTGAGGCTTTTGTCCAGCAGGCAGCTGGTGCAGGACGGTCAATAGGAGGACCGTAGACCTCTTTTGGGAGAGAGTAGACCCAGAGCAGGGCTGACTGCACAGGCTTCATGCAGCCACACTAATGCATATTCTACAGCTCGAGCGGGGCAAGCCTCCCATTGTGTGCAACTCCAGAAGGGTTCATAAGGTTGCTGCGGGAGGGAGGCAGGCTGCATGATGAAGGGGATCAGAGAACGCCCCCATTCAGCTCCTGAATTCCAGCGGCCTGCAGCTGAATGCTAACGATATAAAGCGAAATTAATGATTGGTCCAGGAAATTCCTGGAGTTAAACATTTAAACTGTTTGAAAAAAAAAAAAAAAAAAAAAAAAAAAATCAATCAACCTAACTTTTTAGTAAATTATTAAAAAAAAGGACTTTGCTACAAAAAAATAAGCACATTGCAAAAACGATAGTGGCATTGTCCATTCACAATAAAGATCTTCAAAACACACACATAAAACACACACACCTCATTTGCCAGAGTCTGAACATTTGGATTCTAAGTTTGCAATGTACAAACCTGTCCATCATGTGCAAAGCCCATCACAATCAATATCCACAGAGCTCAAGTCAGACATACATTCAGCTCACCTAAACCAGACGTACATTTACTACATAAAATTGTCATGTTGACCTTCACATCTACACCAGCATGAAAGGGCACAGATCCCATTCGAATGAATTCCTGGATGATCCCTGACCTTCTTTCAGTACATACACCAACACCACCTGCTGGACACTTAAGATATCACAGCTCACTGTAATTAACCTGAAACACAGTATGACAATCAAAGTGATGGAACCCTGCACTGTTTGTACCTTGCAGGTGCTTAATTAATAAAGAATTAAGCAATTTATTAGTCTGCTTTGCCTGTTATCATTCACGTTTTAAGCTGCCAGTTATAATTAACTGCTAGAGCTAAGAAGTCAGAGAGAGAGAGAGAGAGAGAGAGAGAGAGAGAGAGAGAGAGAGAGAGAGAGAGAGAGAGAGAGAGAGAGTTAACGGGAATCAAAAAAGCCAAGAATAAAAGTATAGCAGTAACAGACAAGGCAACAGACATGAACACAACTGAAGAGAGTCTTTAGAGGGTGCTGAATTCAGCCTCATCAGGTTATAGATTTGTATAGATTTGTATAGATGTGTTAAGGAGTGTAGCACAGTGTATGGGGTTTGATTATAATCAGAGAGCACATACACTGAGGCTCTCTCAGCTGTCAGTTCGACTTTGAAAAGGAAAAGTGCACTAACAAAAGCTTCTGGCTTTTAATTTGACCCCCTGTTGACCTTTCACGCCCCCTGACCTTTTTGATGGCTTTTCAAATGCCAGAGAAGGGGCAGATTTATTTGAAAAAAAAAAACCAACCCATCACTACTCTTTGCAAGCTGATATAGATTGCTTCTGGGTTTTATTTCAGTTTTCTTTCCTATCCAAGCACAAACGATTACCTTACAAATCGAGTATGTATATAGTGAATAATGAATAAGTAATGACAACATCTGGACACCAGGTGTCACCAAGAGCTATGTAAGAGCTGCATCAAAGGGAAACACTTTAAAGCATTCACTTCCCAAACACTGCATTTTCAGCATTTTGAAACCCAACATATATGTTTATTAACAGCTACTATAGTTTTGCAGCTGTGAAGAGCAGCAAGCCTTTTGTTTTAAAGGGAGATCGGACCTGTTATGATCTCAATTCGTGGTTTTAAAAGCCATGCTGATATGAAAAGTTCAATTAGGATTCTGATCCAGCGTACAGAAGCAGCCGACAGTACTATTGTTTTCTTCTTTTGGATAACGCCTCTGTGGTAGTTTAATGTATAAGAGGTCTTCTTTTTCATTGAAGCAGCACAAAAGCACCAGAGCAGCCGCACTTCCCTCAGGATCTGCGTCAACCTCCATCAATATTTTATTTACATTTACATTCGGCAGGTATTAAGCTGGTGAAAGTCAAATTGAATTTCTTGATGAGCCTAGCCGATATAAAGCAATATAACTTGCAGTGTCTTTCTAATGTCAGGGCAATATTAAAAAGTAATATCCAAGTAGCTGAAAAACACGTTGCTTAACCATCAAAATAATGAAATATTAAAACATCCTAGGGCAGAGGTTGTCAGAAACCATGTACATTTTTTCAATAAATGACACCCGAGAGGGAGTGGCGATTTGGAGCCTTTGACCGGCAAACAGCTAATCTCAATAGGATCAGGCATAACACTTCACACAGAAGGGTTAACTATAAACAGGAGCGATTCTTTTCTTTTAATCTGGCACACCCCGGCATAGCAAAATCATAAAAGAAAATCATGACAACAAACCTGAGAACATCCAATAAATAATGCTATATTAAAAGGACTGGTGCAAACACAGTAATAGAATAAGCGATTTAGAATCTGTATCAAAAACAGGGCACAGGTAAGCCAAAAGATGCTGCAGCTGTAATAGCCTTTACATTCAAATAAATCATGCCATTATATGCATTATAACAGGGAAACATGTGAATGAAACAAAGGGCAGGTGTTATCAAGACATTACTGTGCACGCCGGCTCCAAACAGCAAGCATGAAGGCTGAGGGGTTTGTTGCTGTGCCCCTCTTTGTTGTCAGGGCTTTGTGTGGATTACACAAGAGCAATCCTTCCCATATTTCTGGGGATGTAATTTAAAGAAATGCACAGAGACTAAACTGCGGGAGATAAGCTCTACAGCAGAGGCATTGCAGTGAGGAGGAGTGTGCCTCTACCTTTAAAAATCACGCAATTCTCATTCGCTTAGTGACATTGCTCGCTCCACTGCTCAAGCTTGGCTCTTGTTTTTTGTTTCTCTGCCAGGCACCTCTTGATGGAATTACAGCATTATAATACACAGCATGTCATTTATTATTCTCTAACACGGTTCTAAATTCAGTGACAGTAAAATAAAAAACACATTTTGTCCCAAAGGAAGAAAAAAAAAAAAAAAACGGCACAGCATTTCTGAAACAGCTTCCTTCAAACAATTCCTTCTCATTAAATCTCCACAGAAAAAAATGTAAACGTTTGTTTCGGAAAGGTATTTATTTTTGAAGCAGGACTGGCCGGCCGCAGTCTCAAACACTTAAGTAAAATTGACTGTATACACAAGCACTTTCAAACACCACTAATCTTCATCGGCGAGACGGGAGGTGAAATATGTGACTGTCTGCCACAGTAAATTACCCGCTCCAGCCCCAGCACGTAAAGCATTACACTGGCTGGACAGTGCACTAACTCACCCTGTCCACCGCCCTACACGGCAATAAATCACAGACAGCAGGAATAAATGGCCAGTGGTCCCCAGAACACCAGGGTCTGCAAGCTATGGTAAAAAACACACCACTGAGAGAAAAATGAACAGTTAACCTATCTATTCAACTCCATCCCTTATGATTACCGTATAGCAATTCTGGTAATATTTACAACCTATAAATGTTTTATTACTTATGCTACAAATTACGATCAGAAGACGTTTGAAATCATTTTATCAAAATGTTTAAAAATATATACAGAAAAAAAAAAACCCTTAATGGAAGATCTCTAAATTAAAGTGTCACCGTGATTAAGTCATTTTATAATTTTGTAATCTTGCATTTACCATGCAGTGCTTTACCCTCCCTCTCAGTGCAAGCTTTGCCGTTGTATTGAAATACAATATAGTAAGGGGTTTTCTGTTAACAGTAATCCTGCTATAAATCAAAGCCGATGCAAATGCTGCCCGGTGTTTCTACCATCTACCATATACTGTACATCCTGGAGATCTGACCCGAGGTACGAACATACAACACAAGCTAATAAGCAGCTAACAATTTAGGCACACCACCAGCACATGTCCTGGGGTGATAGTCCAGACTCATTCCTCAACACTAAAAAGCAAATCTGGTGTAGACAAGGCTCAGAAGCTCAGCTTTTTCCTGATCTGAAATAGCAGCCCTGTTAAAAAGAGACTTGCAGAAGTTTCTTGTCCCCCCTGCACTGCTGAAGGGCTCTGATTGACTGCTGGAGTGCAGACTGTGGTTTATCTATGAACTGCTCTGCTGCTTCTGAACCACTGAAAAAAAAAGATGATTTTTTTTTTTTTTAAATACAAGCGATTCCAGATACAGTATTTAGAAGAAAATAAGTAGGCTAGTGATGAGCCGAAATGTCTGATCAGTGGACTTAGTTGCTTGAAAGTTTAATATTGGAATTCAGATTGAGTTGAAGTGATATTTGCATGCTTTGTATTATCATTACAGCCAAAATCATTTTGAAGCACAAGTTTCAATGGCTCTTCTGAGCTTGAATCTTCCTTTATAGGAGGCTGGAAAAAAAAATGCAAGCAAGTAAGAAAGAAAGAAAAAAATTAAATTAAAGAAGGAGAAAAAAAGAAAGGCAAAACCACCTCAACTTTAATAATCATTATTGTGGGATTTGAGAGATGTTATTCCCAGTGACAGACAAGGGCAATTATCTGCAATCCCCCAGCAGTTTTAACCTAATTTCATTACTGCTGTGCAATTCCTCCAGAGCGCCCAGTCTATCAATATCCTGCAGAAAGGGTTAGCCGGCACTTTCTTCTTCTTCAAATGAATTTGAGCTGTCATGCCCTTGATGAATGGAAGGTGGTGGAGGAGGCGTCTGCTAAGCCAGCTGAGTGAGGCAGGGGGCGCGGTGGCGCGGCGGGTTAATGCACAAGGGGGGCCCGGGTTTCAATCTGGCTGGGGTCACGTTTCAAATGAGCACCTCAATGCAGCCGTCACACCATTGGACAGTAGTGTGAGCCACATCACAAAACTTACAAACTGCTGCAGGGCATTGAATGGGCACGGAGACTGAACTGCTCGCGCCTCCAGACAGAAATGGGTAGTCCTCTCCTAGGCAGGGCATTTTGAGGAAGCTGACATTACCACTGTTGTGTTATCCCTGCTCCGATATGTAATTATGTTTGTGGATTGGGGCATGATTCCCTTGCTACAATTACAACATTCTGCCACCGGATGATGCTGTGCCCTTACTCGTTTTAGTAATGTAGACAACCTACATCTACTGTGCTGTGGTTAGTTACCATATAGGTTAATCAGCTCTGCATAACTGCATATTCTAGTGCTTTGACTGCAATTACAAAATAGCTGTAGATTTTAAAATAGAGCACAGTGCCACCCGGTGGCATAATGATGGAACTGCAGTTCTGATCTAAATGAATGCACTTACACGGCAGTTGTTTTTCACATAACAACAGTGAATGATCTCATTGCAATGCAAATGCTGCAGTGTAGGTATATGAGATACTAATCCAAAACCACCAGAGATTATAAAACTGAGTTACAGTGACATTTATTACAATTAAGCAGGAACATATTACAGCATCACACCAGGGCTCCTTCAGGGGAAGGCAAGCCCCTCTGGTGGGTGCCTGCTCTTACATTATCATTCAGCAGCAGATTCCATACAAAGATCCAATAAAGAACTAAATTAGGTTTGGGTCTCCTTCTTTGTATGCATGCATGTATGTATGTGTGGATGGATGGGCGGATGCTGTTTTTTTTTTTGGCACAGGACACAATCTGGGATATTCATAATTCATCATTTTTTCGATTCCCGACATCTGCTGCTTATAACGTAAAATCAGCCAGTGCTCGGAGGGCAGCGAATGCCTTGGCAGGGATGCCAGCCATCGTTCTTTAGCAGGAGGGGAACAGCAGGAGACTTTCAAAGCTTAATGTGTAATTAGAAGCCATTTTGGAGCATTGTCTTCCAAGTCTGAAATTAGCTGCCTTTATTAATCAAACAGACCAACACAATGCAGCATCAGGTCTCCCCTGTAATCTCGGAGAAAGGATGTTTTTCTTAATTATAGGGAAAGCGGCAGGGGAGGGCTGGAGCAGCATGTTGATGGGCCCCCCTCTATTTCTCCCTCTCTCTCTCTCTGTTTTTCTCTGATGCCTTATCAGCAGCTGATTTAGAAAAAAGAAAAAAAAAAACTCCTTTATATTTATAAAGGAAACCAAAACCCCTTGGGGAAACTGGACGTAGATCTTGAAAGTGGGCATCCTGGTTTTATATATACAAAAAGGAGACAGGTTTTATGATAATCAAACAAAAGTCTTATATATTTCTTATTTTATATATTTCTTTTGGCAGTTTCTCAGAGTAGACAAGAGGTTTAAATGTGCTGTTTTACTTAGAGTCAGATGGGCAAGTGCCGGAGCCAATGAGGAAGCTCTATGGAATCTTGTAACCAGTCAGAGATAGCAAGAGGAGGGCTTTACCAGAGGAAGTATATACAATTTGAAGCAGCCCTCCACATTGTAAAATCCACACAGCATACAAATTAATTTTCTTTTCAAATGTACAAGGAACTCTTTTCAAGCAAAATGATCCAACCATTACCTAGCAGCAAAAAGTAGGTTTTAAACCAACCTTTTACCAATGAAACCAGCCTACTGCCATGTAAACCATCAATTTCCCAATGAAACCAGTGGACAAAAAGGTTTGTATAAAGGTTTGTATTAACCACAATGTCTTATCTACTGTTTTACAGTCGCTGTGCTTCATATGTATAGGCAAAAAAAAAGAATCTATTTACAAATAAATACATCAAAATCAGATTCAATATTTTGCCAACGTGGACTATTTATAGCGAAGCAGTGGCTACAAGGCAGGTAATCATATCCCAGCGCTCAGCTTATCACTTCCGATCAGACAGTGACAATCACAAACAGCACAGAGCAGAGGACACAGCTGCAGGGCTACCATCACCTTCTCTTGACAGCTGCTGCCCACTTCAGAAAAACATTGTGGGACTAAGAAAAAGCAATCCCAATGATTAACGAAAGACAGCAACCACCACCATAGGGGCACATGAGAGCCCCAGGGAGGATACACTGCATACAGCAGCTTCAAAAGCACCTTCTGTTTTTGTGATGTTTGCAATCGAGCCCTGGTGTTCCAATATTGACTTCTTTCCTCTACACCTGTCATTGATAGCTACCTTCCATTGCCATTTACTTCCAAATTGCAGTAATACAGAATTTATCTGGCTACAGTTAGAGAGAAAAAAAAAACAGAAGGCAGAGCCACTTTGAAAGACTGCAAACATTAAAGTAAGCTAACTCAATGCACAAGCTTTGCACTGAAGAAAAAAGAGCTCAGTAAATCCAGTGTCTTCACTGAACAAATCCGCTGTTTGATGTTGCTTTATCACTTCGCTAATTACTGTAATGGTTTTTCCATTGGAAATGTTAGGTTGCCCTGGTTACTGAATTAATTTTTTCATGTTAGCTTGTTAAGAATACAATTGTGGGTCATGGGGGGTGGGGGAGGGTTGGTGGATAAATATAAAATTTGTTATGTCAAGTTCCTGAGGTCATTTATCTCGTGATCTCGGCACAACACGTTTCTTTGCATTTTTTCCACTGTCTGCACTATTACATTTCACAAAATCAAGGCTGTTTAGGTATGTTAGGTCATTCAGTTCTCATTTTATAACTTCAAAAGTTTGTGAGGTTTTTTTTACCTTTTGAAAAGTTGCACTGCATGGTTGAAATGACTATGAAACAAAGAGACCTAAAGCCAGCGTGCTGTCTCTGCCATGCTGATGAGAGATCCCAAAGCACTTGTCACAGAGTAACAGGAATATGAACCTCAGGGTCCCTGTTCAGTCCCCAGAGAAACCTGGCATCCAATCCCAGCGCAGGGGCAAGGGTCATGCATGATCGGAGCTCTGCCAGGCTCAGATAGAAACACACACTGCCATATATGACAGGATGGGACTAGCTCCACTGAAGGAAGGCCAAATGACAGAAAGTTTAAATGCGCTTTTAATAAAGTAATAAGCATTTATAACAGTTAGTAACTCAGCAGCAATAAAGCAGCCCTGGTCTTTCAATTCCAATATAAACCAAGTTTTAACATGTCTGCTCACGCTATAAGCACCAGCAACAATATCACTGATTACTGTTTTGCTGAAGATTAGGGATTTGGTTATCAATGACTCTGTTTACAGAGTTAAAGATGTTTCCTTTAATATTCAATTGTAATATCACTGGAATCAACAATGATCCATCTACACATATTATACACACGGTATCTTATACATAGATCAAATCGTGTTTTAAGAAATATATAAAATTATAAAGTGAGTGTAAAGGAGGCACCATCTCTTGCTGCTTTTAAAATAAAATTAAAGATCATGAAAGGTGCTATATAAGAAATAAAGATTGATTGATTAATTAATTAAACGCCAATGGAAACAGAAAAGGCACTGTAGTGACTCTTCAGATTTGCCTGGAGAATTCTGTCTGTCTCTTTCTAATACCAAAGTGTAGGAGTCAGAGCAATGAACAGCAGCTTCTTAAGAAAGGTGACTGAACTGTTGCCAGCGAGGGCTTGACTGAGCGACAGCCTGCTGGAAGCATGACATTGCCACAGGGGGAGAAACACCATTTTATCATTCAGTACCATTCGCACCCTCTCTCCCTGTCAAACATGCCATATGTCCCAGTGTAGGATGTTGTGCTGCTTATTGAGTGTGACAGGGCTATTCACACATTGCTCCAATCAGGCAGGATCTCAAACAGTAACACCAGCACGGAGCCACACCACTGAGACCTGACAGGCAGGTGAAGCACAGCCAGGCCAGAGAGGGGCGCCAGGGGCAAACCTGGCACGCCGATGCCTCTCCGAGAGGTGCCTCTAGACGCGTCCGCGCATCATTTCACCAGCTCAGCAACCCGTTTCCTCACAGGTTGAGGAGGTGATGCCTTCCATGTTTTCTTCCATATGGGGAGAGCAATTTTGATTTTATAACATAGTCATGTCGCTTGATCTGTGCACGTTCTGGTATTCGTAATACCAAGTTCAAACGGCACAATATACCGGAGATATATCGTGCCCTAATCTGTGCCACAGGAATTACAAACCTAGGGCAACAGCTCATTGTTACAGTCCTTGTGAAGTCCAAGTGCTTCTTATTGGAGTCTGAATTACAGGGTGGGCAGATTGCTTCCTCTCCTCTATGCATGTGTAACAGAGCTCTTTACTGAGGTCTGTAATGTAATGTTACACAGCGAAAAAGAAACTATTAGAACTGAAAGCACTTGGACCTAGTAGAATTAATTAAAAAATGACCACATGAAATCGATTCTGCACAGCACAAAGTGCAATATGTTGATGTGTTTCGTGCAAAAGTCATTTTAAACGTACATTTTCATCTAAATGGTGGTTGAAGCAGAGAGCGTCAGGGTGTAACATGCAAAAGGGGTCCCTTCCCCATTTCCTCATGCAGGAGGAAAGGACTCTTTTGAGTGCTGCACTACACTGCTGGTATGCTCTACACTATGAAACCCACTGCTTTATTGACGAGTCACTAATAAAGTTTAAAAATACCCATGAAACAAAGACTCACATAATAGACTTAATGCAGGCAAAATACATTTTCAGAGTTACCTTAAGAAATGATGCAGAATCTCAAATTAAAACTGCTTAAAACAAGATTCTATATATATTATATATATAGTCAAAATTTATATATATATATATATATATATATATATATATATATTATATAATATATATCTATAATATATATATTATATATATATACCTGAACTTTCCATGAGAAAATAACCGTGAAAAAAATAAGCATTTTAACTTCTGTGACGTTCCATTAAAATACATATTTATGTTTTGCACTGGAAGACAAAGACACACAGGTCTCCCAGGTTACCTGAAGATGACAGTAGCCCAGTGAAGTTTGGACCTATAATCACTTCTGTGTATTGCTAATGAGCTGATGACATCATCTCCATCTAACTCTAACCCTGTGACTCTGGGCTCCGTGACTTTCACAGGCTGCAGCTTGCTGAAACTGTCTTTGCTTTATTGTCAAACCACATGCCCTATATATATATATATATATATATATATATATATATATATATATATATATATATATATAAACTGACCTTGAAGATTTGCAACCCTTTCAACTTTTAGAAAGAGGGGGAAAAAAATGCAGCCTTGTCCTCTCAAAAAGAGAAAAATGACAAGAAAGAAGAGAGACTGCGCGTACGGAAGACATCAATGTTAAGGAGCCTGTCTTGAAGGCTTTTGTCTCTGCTTGATGGATTTCATGAAGCACAGAATCAGTTGCTCCGGCATCACAGATTCTGAAGAAAAGGGAAGCAAAGCCGGGAGTCAAAAAGAACAATATATTGTATACTTCCTTCAAACAGATCATGATACAGATGAATGCTAATGAAGAAGTTATTAAATATCCAGGCATTCAATGTGGCACCCGTCCTGGCAGTCAGCGTGGCAGAGACAAGTTCTTTAAAATGAAGAACAAAAGTGGCAGCCAGTCATTCAGGGTGAATTGAATTAAATGGGTAATATTACCACTGCACACGTGGGACGGATTGTTAATTCAAGCACTTTACATTTGAAGGCGCTATTGCAGTGGCTCAGAGTTTATATATCTAACCACAGATAAAGGTCCTTCACAAACAGCAGAACGTGCTGTTTTACAGCTACTCCAAGGCGAGAGCACTTGGAGTTAGCAGCATACCTTGAAAACTCCAGAAATCATGTTGAGTTACACAGTGGAGCTCTAGTCAGACTATTTTTCCTCACAGTATGGTGCTTATAATTCACCCTGTATACATGCACTGCATTATGGTAAAAAAAAAAAACCAAAAATCGAAGTGATCTTCCATTTGTTCCCAGTGTACTGTAGATTAGAGAAGAACACATTTCATACAAGACACACAGTAATCCCTTTGTCAATTACAGCACGTGCCAGGCAGTTTCGAGAGGAACCCGAGAGATTCATTGAATCAAGTTTAAAAATAAATAAATACAGGCAAGGAATAAAGTAAACCAGCTGTCAGGGACAAGAGCTGCTGTTTCCTTCAGTGCCTTGACAGATGAATCACGTGGCTTCCCGGAACGCAGACTGTACCTCACGGCCGTGGCATCAGTGCTTTTAAACCAGCCAGCAGAGGACCAGTCCCCAATCCATATAACAGTGTGTGTGTGTGTGTGTGTGTGTGCGCGCAGTTGCTGTGCAGTTGGGGTTCAGAGATGATCTGGACCCACTCCAGTTACCAGAACCCCACCATGGGGCGTGAGGTTCAGTGATCCAACTCTAGCAGCACTCAATGCGGAGCACAATGGGGGATTATAAATACAGGGTTACCATTTGTTCAGTGAAACAACACAGGTGTCAAATAAAAACGAGAGGCATTAATTTGTTCCACTAACCCTGTCTCTTCTGGTATAGGTGTTGGATAACAGCTGAGATTTGTAGATCTCTCACTCACATGAAGAGCTCGACAGACAGAGCCTTATAGTGCCCAAGACACCGCCTGCTGTATATTTTAGCTCGCAGTTATAATGTAGCTATATATTTTCTACAGTAGATACAGCCCAGGTCTAACTATACTCCAGTTTGGGACTGTTTTAGAGAGTTCAGAGATGATGTATGTTTACCTGGCACCATATTCACATGAAGGTGGAGACTGTTCATACATGTTTTATCCACTGAAGAAAAAGAGATCTGTTTGAAGTAGTTATTGAGCTTGTATCCTTCATGCCTTCTTGTCACCAAGAGGGGTCACTATTCTCCTTCACAGCAGTGCATCACCCACTCAGTCCCACGACACCAGTGCTGCAAGCCAAGGCTTACCGTAAACCAGAAAACAGTGTCCAGATCAACCAGCCGGGAGAGCCGAGAACACCCTGATCAATTGGAAAGTAGCTGGGAAAATAAACCCAGAAAGAAAAGCATGGTGACACGCATGAGTTCCCCTCACTCTACAGCATGTCGGATCAGCCCCCAGGGCCTTGGATAGCTATGCTGCTCCATGTCTGCCACTGGTGGCTCTCAGCTCTGCTGCTGGATAAAATGAGGAGATGGGTCGACAGCAATGCTGCTGGAGAATGGGGGAGGTAAGCCCTGAGCCCTGTCTCATGGAGTGGAGCTGGAAGCACCTCACCAGCATAAACTCCCACAGAGATTCAGAGCAATTAAATTCACATCCGTGGGCCGGTCAATGGTCTCTACGTGCAGCCCAGCACCCCACATTGAGAGAGGGATCCAACCAGCCCGAGGCATAGGAATGCACTCCTCGTTACACCATTGAAGATGCTGACAAAGACTTCCTATCAAAAAAATGTGCCAAATCATTTTTTGTAGTATTTCTACAAGGTTGGCTACTCTGTTTGTCGGCTCTTATAGAAAAACGGAGAAGGGTGGCTGCCCCCAGCACATCAGAATCCGGCAGCAAAAGTTATTCTTATCAACCTGTGGCTCTCGTGCCCTTCTACACAGCAAGCGGCTCTAGACAGCAAAACCAATTCAACAGGTTCTTCAGAAAGTGTTCTCGTTACAACCATTCTTTTTACACTGACCACTAGATTTAAATTTTTTTTTAAACAGTTGAGTGTGAGCTTGTATGCAAACAAAGATGTGCAAAATTGATTAAATAACCCTCCCCCTATTTTTACTAGTTTTTTTTTTCTCTCTCTAGTTTTGCTTTTATCTCCGTGTGGCTGACATCCCTCTTCCATCCTTGACCCCTTTTTCTTGCTCCCTGTTATCTCAAATAATGTCAGGGCCTCTTTAGAATCTATTCATCAGAGCAGAAAGAAGTGAGCGCTGACATTGATAAAAAAAAAAAAAAAAATACCATCTGTGCTTCGCAGGGGAAAGAAAGCTTCAAATGAGCCTCACGCTGCCGTCTCATTCTTGTCCCCCCCCTCTCTCCCGTCTCCCTCTCCCCTCTCCCCTCTCGTCTGCCATTTAAATAGAAAAGCGCAGTGGTAATTAAATTCCAGCAGGGGTTAGGAGCACTGAAGCAGAGTTCCAACAGGGGCAGTCCTGACAGAAAGAAGAGCGTGCTGAAGCACCGGGCTGCCTGTTGGGGAGGGATGATATGTGGGACGTCCATTATTAATACAAAAAAAAGACTATCATTCTATCTTACTGACATCCTCAAATCCGAGATCCTGACCTTTAAAAGATGTGCTGGCATAGATAATATGCCTGGGCTTTAAACAGGGAGAGTTAAAAAAGAACACAATTAAAACATTCAATTCATTATCTGGATCTTTTTAATGCCAATCACTGATCAGATCAGGGATTAATTGGGACTGTAGGACAAACCGGATAAAATCCCCCAGGCTTGAGGCAACACTTCTCCATATATCTGCCAAAGATCTAACAGGAAAAAAGAAAATCAGTCTGACCTTTAGAAATGCGGGGCAGAGGATCCACATGAAAGGGATTGGAACTCTCAAGCCTCTCTTGAAATTTCCAGACAGCGCTGGGTTTTAAAAGACACAGTTATGAAACAACTTTTTATTTTAAAAGAAAAAAAAAAAAAGTAATGATTTCAAACTCGTTTCTTGCTTACTATCCTCGCGTTCACGAGAAACGATTTAAAGCACAAAAGCAACAGGTCACATACATTTCTATTGTACTGCATCAGGTCAGAAATAATTCACTCAAGACATCTCCTAAAGCAGTGATCATCAGTCTGATCAAGCAGTAGCTGTTTTTTTTGTTTTTTGAATCCTTTTACAGCACCATGAAATCACCCTGAATTGCATCGACTAGCTATCTGTAGTTATCCTCAGATTACTCCAAAAAACATGTGGCTCACGGAAGCCATGAGGGGGTTCCAGCTGTGGCTTCTCCGAGTTGGGTGCAGGCTGATAAAATCAACCTATAGTAACATGCATATCAGTCAGACAATAATACAGCAGCAGTGTGTACAGCAGAACAGGTATTTGTGATAAATTCAGGATTGCAACTTACACCAACTCCCTCATAAGACCTAGATCACGACACCCACAAGAACTGAAATGTCCACAGCAAGTTTCATCCCAATTGAAGGAGAAATACAAACTCTTCTGCAGTATCTAATGGAGCACGATTCGTAGCTTTGATCTTATGAATAGAAATGGGAAAGCATTACAATCGCATTGAATCGTACCATAAATCGGGCACCATGTTATTTTTGCAATGGAGTCAAATCTTGGTTAACTAACTTTACCAGCTCTCTGTATAAAAAAAATAAAGAGATTTATTTCTGAATCCTCTGGATGTTGCCAGCTAAACACTGCTCCCATTTGACTGGTTAAAAAACATGTTGAGCCTTAATCTGTGCAAATATTCTGCAGCAAAAGCTCCTTGAAGTTAGAAGTGTACCTTTTTTTTTTTTTTTAATACGTTTTAACAAAACTTTCTTTTCAGGAACTACTTCTTTAGTTTCCTGTGTTACAGACAAATCATAACTCAAATGAGGCTAAAATATAATCGTTTATTTTCATAATTGATCAATTTAAAATAATACTTTCCAATTCAAAACAGATGGGTTGTATACCATAGACCAAACATAAGTTGCTGACTGGATTGTTGATTTATCAATTACGAATATACCCCTGTGAGCTTAATACAAGTCTTTACTGCTGCCTTGTGGCAATGAAAAGTAATGCACAGAATCTAACCCATTAGTCAACATTAACTGTACTGAACCAGATTCTGTGGAAAAGGCACCAAGACTAAATACAGTTCAAGAGCCATTGAGTGTAAAAAAAAAAAAAAAAAAAAAAAAACTATAAATTGAAATATAAAACATTCTCAGAATTTTTAATTTGTTGAATGTTGCATAAAATGACTATTTTTAAAATATATTTTCCAGGACGCTCCCAATAAATATCAAGCCGACACTGTGTGTCGAGCAAGGTCTTGCACGTTTGTCATTAAATAACAGAAGAAGAATGCAACACAAAGTCTTGCTTGCATGAAATGCAGAACACCAAGAAAAGCACGGCGCGTCACGGCCTTGTCTCCAATTATCTAAAGCTTCAGGATAAATTGTAAGTCACTCTGGGCAAGTCATTGACTTTGAACAGGAAACATCAAAAACAATACTAACATTTCTCAGCAGGTCTTTGCTGAGGATGAAGTGAAACTGTTAAGACTTGCTTTTACTGCTCCTGAAATCGCAGGGTAATCTCTAGAGTGCTACACTAATTTGAACAGGCTTGAGATGAAGGAATGTTTGGCTGTGTTAGGAAAATTAATGATCACCTTAGAAATGGCAAGCTCACGACTGCTTGTGTGGTCCCAGAGCAAGGCTTCTGTCTGTGCACTCTGAAGGCAGGCCTTACTGCCTTACCCCCTTACTCCCCTCACCACTCACCCCAAAACTTGTTTGCCTCCATTGCATTCCGAGTCAAGCAGGCATGCTCCTGTGATTACTTACAGCAACGGGAGGTTATAAACAAAATCTCTTTTCTAGTGCAACAGAAAATAGACTTCTTTTCTTCTTAAATAGGTAGAATCTCATTTTAAAGCTCTCCGGGACACTTCACCTGTAACCCTTTCATTGAGGACAGTCTACATAGCATTTTATTTTTGGAGCACTTTTAGCTGTCATCTGTCTGTTATTTAAACGTTATTCTCTTTAACTAGATTGTTATGATGTCTTTTGTTAACTGCAAAAGCCAACTCTAAATGTAAATGCACAGAATTACACAAACACAGCTTGTGTTCTGATTTCTGCAAAGAAACATGAGTTTGGTAGTTTATATCTGATGGGTGAAGCACTCGTCCAATACCACGTGTGTGTGTGTGTGTGTGGGGGGGGGGTGATCCATGGATATCCTGCAGTCAGGGCACCTCACACGCTGATAAAATGCAAACCGAGCGTCGTGCTGCAGATGTCTCTTTAGTAACCGTTTAAAACCTTTAACACGTCTTCCTTCAGGGAGGACGAAGAGTGATGCAGAACACCAGGTGCACCAATGCTAGTTTCCCAGCAATCATAGCCACAGTCTTTCAGTTCCTGTATCGATCTTTCAACTTCTAAGCTGTCAGTGTCTGAAAAAAAATAAAAATAAATAAATGTTTAAAACCGATGTTTACAAATGTTTACCCGATGTCAAGTTCGAAAGGGCAGGTTCAGGTCAATTAACCTCCCAACCCCATCCCATCATACAAGCACAGGTGACCTTTCTAATAATGTACAAAAAAAAAGGACAGTGTAAGCTCTAATGGGTTAACAGCAGGCTGCCGTTCCTTTCAGAATCTGAGCCTGCTCTGTGGAAAGCCACACGCTAGATAGGATTTTGGCACTTCAGAAACATAAGAGCACATTAGAAATACATTAACAGAGGTGGATTCACAACACTGCAGAGCATAATGTGAAGCAACGACACACGGAGGTAATGCCAGGATAAGTAATGAAAAGGAGGAATGCGTAAATCAACCTCATCAGACTCCAAGGGCACACAACAGGGTGCAGTGCAATGGGCACGATACAAGAGGCTGCTGAAGAATCTCACATTAGCGCCCAAACACGTTGCAAACGAGTGGCTACAGAAGCAAAGCAATTTGCGATGAGAACTGCAGAGAAATGAACCCTGCAATGCGGGTCTAACGAGGGCAGGTGCTTGTTGAGAGTTGGGAGTGATAGCAGTTTGCAAGATTTATCCAGGCTTCTGAGAAAATAAAATACCATTGCAAAAACTAGAATAATTACCAAGCTCCATTTTCCATATTCCTGCAATGACTTCATTGTTCAGCAGTTGGATATAATAATTTAGAACGTAGCCGACTCTGATGTCAGTTTTATATCCACCCTTACTGATCACTTTTCTAAATAGCAATAATACACCTGCATTATATTCATAATATAATTTCAAATAGGGTGCTGTGCAATACAAGACGATATTCACGCCATCAGAGGACGCTCTCATCTTAAACAGCAACCAACACTATTTTTTTACGATATACTAAACTATTGTACATATGCAGAATTAATACAGCATATTTTAAGGTTATTTCTATCTGATGCAAACTATTTGAAGTAACTGAAAACATTTCTTATTTATGAAGTATTTCTAGTGATGTACAAACACCCTCTTGGATATGGATATAGAGCCGTTTCTTGTTTTTAAATTCTCTGATACAAACTATTCGATACAAAGAAATTCCAGATAAGCTTTACCACATAAATATCAGAGTCTACTACACATTAGATTTGAGTTCTAGCCTCCTGCTGACATCACTGCCCTGTTTACTGAATTCTTTTGACCCCTCTCCCCTCTCCCGAATGCAGGCTGGCATTACCTGGTGTGAGCAGAGTGATGCCACAGCCTCCTCCCCCGGCCCCAGTCAGCTTGCTGTGCAGTCCGTGTGCCAAGCTGACCTGGCACAGCCTGTCCAGGGAGGGGTGCCCCACGCCCATCACATTCAGGTGGTGCTGGTTAATGTCAATCAGCTCCTGACACAGAAAACAGAACGGCTCTACAGATCAGCACGGTGCAGTGCACAAGGGAAACAGATCCGTCAATGTTACACAAACAAGGTCGGGGGGCTGTTTTTCAATTCCAATTCCTTTCGAAAAACAATCCCTTGGAGGGAATTGGAAGTGATATTTTAGAGACGTAATCATTGCTGTGCTTGTTCAACTGCTTTCATTTGAAGCCAATTTAATTAACTAACTGTGATTTCAATTTAAATAACGTGTTGCCACTGTGAGAAGCTTGTTTTAACAGAGCACTGCCAATTGCAGTTTTGGATCAGTGATGCGTTGGGATTGCTTAAAAGGGAATTGAAACTGGGAACCGAGTTTACAAAGGAGTTGAAATTGACAAACAGGAATTGACCCAACCCTTTACACAACTAGCATGACAAATAAGCCTGACACTGAAGTACTCAGCACATTACTGTTGTGTTTAGGTGAAAGGGAGAACACAGACGTAAAGCACACACCTTTATTAATATGTACTGAAGCAGTTCATTGTGTATGGCTCCTACATTTTTGGCAGGATGTGACTTGGTTGTGTTTTCTAGCAATTCACATACTCTTATGGATGAGTTACTGGTGGTCCATGACAATGCCTTTTATGCCAAGTAATTACACTAGAAAGAGGTTCGTTACGAATCTCACCTCTAATACCCGGTAGTGTTGTATTTCAGGTCTGCTCGCCATCTCCATTAGGGTTCGCTCACACTCGCAGGAAATGGCATCTATTGATTCCAGCACCGGATTCATTATAGCAGGAAACTAAAGGATTTAAAAGACAAATTAAACAAATAGCAATTCTTCTTGGGATTGTTTCCAGTGCTTTAAAGAGGAGCTTTCAGGGCTGTTTTTGCCTGAGTCATTAGGCAACGTAGAGCACCATCTGGTGGTCAGATAGTAACGTGACCATTATAGTAGTTAGTAATTTCTTTTCAAATGACTAAATAAAAAAAATTATATATATTTGTATTTTTTTTCTTTATATACCAGTCCAGACACATAAAGAAACAGCTGTTGCTTTCTACATTCAGAGACAGAAATGTTGCTGTAGCGTTATTGATTATGGAGATGCAGTGGTTTTAGCAAATTGCTGATAAAAGCAAGTGGAAAAGGAAGGATACACTTTGCATTAACTCTGACTCTGCTGTTATATTTTCCAATGCAATGCCAGAACCCTTTACTGGAGCAGCAAGCATGCTGATCACCACTGGTGTTCTCAGTGACAGAAGAACTCTCCACTGGCAACATGTTCCCTTGAAGTGGGTTCATGGGAAAATGCCAGATCATCTGCAATTATCTCGCAGTGCAATATTCTCTTTTTCAAACTGCTAGTTTGTCATTGCCAAAGGTTAATGCTGAAATGAGGCACGTTGCTCTTTTTGTGTCTAATAAAATGAACAAAAAGCCACATAGGTACATTGGAGTTACCGACCAAGGTTAAAAAACGAAGCAATTTGAGCTGCTAAGAAACCAGCACTGCTAAAACTCCTGGGATTCTGTGGCATTTCTTTCCTACCGGCAGCTTTGCTAGGATTTGAAATCCAACGCAAAACGGTGACAAAGACAACCAATCTTTTAGTCAGCTGTAAAATGTGGCTCAGCCGAACTGCTCTGATCTTTCGTGTTATTGGTGTACTTCGTTGTCATCTCACTTCCATCTGAAACCTGAGTTCTGTAACATGCTGCTTTTATTGTGCGATCACCAATCTGGTTCAGATTGCTCACAGGAGGCAAAGTTTTGATGCACAAGCGGAGCACGGGGTTTATTTACTGTGCTTTGTTTTATTCATGCTAGCAGGGTATGGGGCCTCTAGGACAGCCAATGCAATTGAAATGAATACGGTCAGACACAGCAGAGTAGAATCAGGATACACACCTTAGTCATTTTGTCTCTCACTCCTGCCACTAGAACCTTGGTACTCCGGGGAACTCGAGTGTTTGTGAGTAGAATTCTTAAAACAGGAGTGCTGCAAATAGAAGCATTCGTCGGATGTCACTTTTCATTCCATTTTATTGTATTCATTTGAAATAAAAATGGCATTGGTTCCTTGTATCATTCCAATAATGGAAAAGATACACCTCCCCTCAGTCTATAGAATGCAAACAAATGCATATTTCTGTGAACACACAGGCGCGGCTTCATCAGAACCTCGGTGAAGAGCCTGGAGGGTTAAGATCTGATCAGGAATTCTCAGAGGAAAGTCTAATTTGTTTGATCTTTTTGTGGTTGTGGCAGCTTCCAGTCAGGGTATATTTAAGTGCAAGCGCAGTACAGGTGCAGAGAAGTCACTCTCCTGTGAGAACCCGATTGATTTCTTTCACTTCAGATCAATACAGCAACCATTATTGTGTTGCTCTCTCCGTGCGTATGAAATGGCACGATGATGAATAGGACATCTGCACAAGGGAACAGCATGGCATGTCTAACCTGCTTAATGGCTTGGTCTTCCCCGAGTGGTATCGTAAAGCTCCACCTACAATACAGCAAGGAATGAAGAAAAAGATCTGCTTTGGGAACCCAACACATATCAAATGAACTATTTACAGAGAGATCTGGTAACACCAGAGTAGCATAAATGACTATTCATTGACAGTCACTAGATATGCAATGTGGGGAAAGTAACCCTATGATAATTACAGTGCGGCATCAATTGCCTATCAATGAAATACTTAAATCACGCCACGTAAGAGTTTCTGCAGCCCTCACCCCAGGTGCCCACGGCATTGTCCACCCCTGATGGATTGCCGTGGATGATTTTCTCTCCCTGGAACGCCCACTTGTTAATCAGCTCCAGCTCGTCGTCGCTCCACCTGCACCCAACAGGATTAAAAAAGGGTTATCTTCTGCTGCGACACCCCCCCCTTTCCATTACCTAGATGACTTGACATTGTTCTAGCGTTGTAGTTTTCTTTTCACATTAATACAAACCCTGAGGTTTGCTTATGCCCGCCTCAGTGTGTTAAGTGTCCTGACTTTGCTGAATAAAGATTACCTTGCAGTCTGTCCTGCTTCTACAGCCGGGCAGGTGATCGCCCCTCTGCAGGCCAGCAGAGCAGCGGAGAGGCAGACAGAGAAAGCGGCGCTTGAGCCAAGACCAGCCCCAGTGGGCAGCTCAGACCACACAACCATGGTCAAGCTGGGCAGCTCTCTACAACAGAATAGAACAAAAACAAAAAGTTATGGAACGAAGAGACCATTTTCATGCTACCTTTTTAACACGGGGAGTTTACAAATTCTGTTATATGACTTGATTACATTAAATAAAAGATCAAAATTATGTTTTTATTTTTTTATTAGGTCTCAACCCTAAAATTCTAGGTGATGCAAAACCTTTGGCCACAACTGTACATGGTCAATTTTAGCCACAAATCGATATCTGAATATCTGTCCCCTATAAACTCAATTGAGCAGTACCTGGATTCTGCAAACACAGAGAGGTATATGTAGAGGAAGGTGAGGACTGCCAGGCTGCGTGTGTCTGCCAATCCATCCACGAGACCTGCATACTCACGCAGCTTCTGAACCACTGCTGGGTCTGGCTCCACAGCACTCTGCAAACCAGCTACACAAACAAGGGCAAACCTGACAGTTATATGAAGACCATGTGGAGGGTTTTAACTAGAGTCTTGAAATAAGCAGCCTTTTTTTTTGTATCCTAAACTGGAACGCAGTCCTAAATAATAATAGATTTTTCCATCCTTTTACCAGTACTCAACTTATTATAACCGTTCCATTTCTACTCTAAAGTGGTGTTTGTGCCGACCTCGTGCTCGACTCACCCCTGCTGGCAGGAAGCTGGGTGTGCAGGGAGGACACGTCCCAGCTCAGGAAGGTGTCTATGTTGGGCATGTTGACGGACACTCTCCCTTCAGAGCCAGGCTGGATTCTGAGGTAAGTCCTCAAGTTTAAGCTTACAGCCAACGCCATCTGTAACACAGACAAGGGTTACAACTATTGAGTTAAACTGACTAGAGGTGTGATGCAACCTACCCATACTGTTTGTGCCTCATATTGCTATATGACATGGAAGGACATGCTCATGTTTTATTTATATCATACGCACCTGAAGTATATGCTACTGTATGTGTTTATTACAGTATTACAGAACTGAGCTATGCCATTAAACAGGAACATGATCATTCCAGCTAGCTAGGGCATTGTCAAGAGGGGGTGTAATGTTTGCTTATTCTGTTATCATTTTGTCCTGACTTCTAACCACAGGTGAGGTGTCAAGTCCAGTGAGCGGGGTGCCAGTAGAGCCACAGTCATAGAGCCCTAGCCAATGTCCTGGGAATGTGCTGTCTAAGACCTTGTGGAAAAGCCATGTTCTGTAATGATGGCCTTTCCTTTTTTTTAAATGGTGTGTTGTTCACCAGGCTAACAGCCACCTCCCAGTAACTGTACCTGTACACTTATTCCAGCCCACACACCTGAAGCACTGGGCACCACCTTGACTGCTTCAGGAGTGATCCAGTGACTTTTCCAATAGTCAACTGGTGAAAACTGGATTCATTTTGTTTACCTTTCCGTGCACCACTGCATGTTCACCGTGAAGAATAACCTTTCCAGGTGCAGATACGATGCATTCCCTGGCGAGCATTGCAGAACCGACCCTCTGAAACAATAAAACACACCGCAGTGCCATACTAATAAACGACACTAATAACACGACAAGCGTCATCACTCGAACTGGTTAATGCCTGCGTCATTCTTGACTCAGACATGGTCTACATAAATGCAGTCTAGCTATTAAAAGGTGCTGCACGTTTTCCATATAAAACAAATATACACGTACGCACTTTAAACATATTTAAACGTACCTTTCGGCAATCAAATATCCCAGTCTCTGCTGCTTCCAGAAATGAATGCACAGGCACAGACACACGCTGTCACTGCCTGGGTGGGCAGGCGCAAGAAAATAGCAAATCAGCTCTCGCTTTGCACTTTTAATCAATGCACAGAACTAACAAACACTGCAAACAAACTGTGAAATGTAAAGCAGCGTGCACCTGAACCAATCGGATTACAGGCTAAACTAAGCGGAGTGCTCCAGGGCCAATTGCATGTTAGTGTTAGTGCTGGTGCCATTGGTCGTGTGATGATGAGCCGATAGACCGACCCTCCTCGAGTACGGCAGGCGAGAGAGGTCAAGCACGATAAAGACAAGGACACGTGATTGTTGTTGTTGTTTTTTCAGTCAAGGCGCTGCAGTTTTAACATGTTGAACTAAATTAATGAATGGCTTGTTTTATTTTAAGAAGGCTACCCCTCCGAGGTGTCCTTTGAAATTACACAGCCGAGAAGGCGCTGTGTGTTTCGTGGAACCGCGGTTTAACTGTCAAGGAGGAAGGATGAGCCCAATGTTATAAATGTGCTGTTTATTTAAAGGCTGAATTTACTGTCAATGCAGGTGAACGATATATATATATATATATATATATATATATATATATATATATATATATATATATATATATATGCACGCACGCACACACACACACACACAACCTGGAATGGCTGAAACGACTATATAATAGGAATCTTCTTGCAATGTGGATTTGTCAGTGCAGAAATATGCAAGTTTTATAATAATATGCAGTGGAGCCCGCTCGCTTTTGTTACACAACGTTTGTCAGGAGATGTGATGGGGATTCTGAAAACCTGCTATTACTGTGTTCATATTAGAAGACAAACCGTCGTGGTGTAAGCATTTCGTTTTGTGCTCAATTTCCAGGTCTTTGGATAAACCTGGACAACCAAAGCAATTCCCAAGATTTACACAAGGGCAGGAGATAGAGACCAAAGGAAGATCAGGTGTTTGAAGCTTTAGGAACTACAGATGAACTGACGTCAGCCTTTGGGTAGTTATTTATACAGGCATGACCTGTCCTATGTTACAGGGTATTGGGAAGACACCAATCCGGGGTCATGTGTGACCGCTTTTACATGGAAATGATGCAGGAACACGGCAGAGCAATATTATGCAACTGCCAGGTGACGTATAACATGTTTGACTATGCAGTGTATAAGGACTAGTTTGCCCTAAAATAGTGGGACCATACTTATCCCAGACTGCAACCGAGAAATCGTGGGCAACTCTGTTGCAAACATTGTAGGAAAGCTGTAGCACATGCAGATGTCATCTAGAAGTTTATTTATTTTTGTCCTTTTAAACTGCAGTCTGCAGAATGCCAAATGCATGCTTTTCTGTTTGTCAGGCTGGCGAGAGAGTTCTATGTTGAGCAGGGTCACCCCCTTTTGTGGGGGAGCTTGACAAGGTCAGTGTGTGGGTGACAACATTTCTGACCGTAGGCTGTTTGATCTTAAAATGAAACTAAACTGAGATTTCATAGAAAACACTTTCTATTATTAACCAGATCCAGAGTGTGCTGCAGAATGTTGGATCGAACATTGCCACCCCAGTTTCTTCAGCAAGAGACAGCCACATAAGTAACTGTCGTCCAAAAATTTGTCTGCTACACAAAATAACACATTCTTATTAAAAAATTCTGTATATATCACCTTCAATCACTGTGTACACAGCTGCCATGCTGGGTTTCTTTAATATATGTTTCTATTTTATAATGCATATATTTTTTTGTGGCAAGACAGCGTCTCAAACTCTATAGAATTCACACAAACGGCTTCTAAAAATTAAATACATTTGTGACTAAAGGGGTTATTGATACCACACTGTTAACAGAGGAAAGTATCAACTCATAGATACAAGTTTAGATTGTTCTTGAAATGCAGCCACTGATCCCTGTTAAAGGCTGTTTCTGGGTGTTGTGTTTCCAGAAAAAAACAAGGTTTAGTGAGAAGCCTGTCTCAGATTTGGAGCATTGGATCGATAAATACACAGATCAGCTGCCAGCCCTGACCAATTTCATCTTACCTGTAAGTACTCATTTCCTACACAAGGGACAGTTTGTTGATGCAATCCATTTGAAAAGCACCACGGCGAGGCAGTGTGACTGCATGCTTTTGAGAAGTGGTAACTGTGTAACTGCCCCTTGTGCTGCATCTCTTCCACAGTCAGGAGGGAAGAGCAGTGCTGCCCTACACCTGGCCAGAGCAGTCTGTCGGAGAGCGGAGCGCAGGTGAGCCAGAGAGTGTCTGTGCCAGATGAAGATAACAGATATTAAAAGAATGTAAACCTGGTCTATGGCGTTATTCAGTGTATTCAATTCGACAGTACAGTGTAAATGCAGATATCAGCCATATAGACAAATATACGTGGTAATTATTTGTATGTCTGTTAGTTCCTGTAATTATGTTATTATGTTTCATCAGTAACTGCAAAGGCATTTTTGCTTCTTTCCAGAGTGGCTCCGATCGTACGAGCAGGAGAAGCTGACCATAGTGTTGCTAAATATCTTAACAGGTAGGTTGTCTTTTAGAAAGAGCACCAGTTCCATCTCTGCACAGGAACCTTGATCCAGAGTCCCCAGTTATTAAATAACACCACCTCTTACTTTTAATAGATAATTTGTCTCGCCTATTTTATAAAAAAAAAAAAAACACACAACTTTGAAACTGCTTACTCTTGAATCCCTTCTACTGCAAACTTTCTGGGCAAGTGAATACTTCTCTATAGTAGGACCCACAGTCTTCTTCATATAACAGCTTACCTTTCAATACCTGCAGGCTTATCGACTACCTGTTCACATTGGCCAGGTTTGCAGCTATGAAAGAGGGAAAGGAAGAGATGGTTTGCAGAAGAACTGTGGAGGAATAAAAGCAGCAGGCTGATAAGACCAGTAAATGAGCCGTTCTTCAGCCCCCCTGCAAGGAGCAGCAGTGTGTGGTGAGCCTGTCCAGTGGAGACCTCAGCCTTATCCCCACACCTCATTGTCTGGAATATATGGTCTGGCTCTCTGGTAGCTGATGTAACTGTACAGCTGAATTAGATTTGTAAATAATAATAATAAAAAAAGAGATCTGTCTATCACGGATCATGTTACTCTGTGCTGGTGATTTTTTTAATATAAAATACTGTACATTTCCCAATAAATACAATTCAAAACAAGGAAAAAAAATCTTTAATTTATTTAGGTACTTCAATGTTTTTAAAAAATGATAACATGCAATAGATTAATCTATACAAAACCTATTCAAGAAAAAAAATCTGATGATTTTTCATTGCAAGGTTATTCATTAATGTATTAACTCTATACATTGTTTCTGGTATTCCATCTGCTGCTAAGATGTAGTTGATGGCCTTGTCTGCGCTGGAGACGGTTATGATCGGTAGAACTGGTCCCCGAATCTCCTGCTGCATGGCTGGGTCTGACTCCAGGACTTCTGTCAGCACTGTGGGGGCTTTGAATAAACACCAGGAAAGCACCAAGAGCTGAACTTGATAAACTGGCAGGAACACTCATCTCCAAGCAGGAGACACACTTCCACATTACTAAGTCGTTATTTATTTTCCCAGTATGGATCATAACCCAGTAACGTTTCAAGGAGGGCCAATTTAACTGAACTTGGACGTCTGCAGAAAATGTACAAAAGCAACACTGAAATTACTTCAGACCACCTGTTGGTGCCACCCAAGAAGACCACAGCAATCAAAGACAAATTCACCATGCTGGTAAAGCAGCAGAGGAGTAAGTAATAGTTGCTCACCAATGTATTTCTCTGTCTCATCCATCTCGCCACCTATAGCCACTTTCCCGCTGGCCAGCAGCAGGTCTTGGACGTGGGTGAAGAGCTCTGCGTTGACCAGTCGCCCGAAGCTGGTGGAATGGCATGGCTCAGGGCCGTAGAACTGCAGCAGACAGGAGCGCAGTGCCAGGACCAGACAGGCCTGCACCTCAGCGTGGCACAGCACAAAGTCAGGAGCCACGTCGCACTGCCCGGCATTGTGGAAGCATGCACATGCGATGTGCTGTGCAACAATGGCGACATCACATTCCCAGTCCATGTAGCATGGGTTCCTCCCTCTCAGAACCAGAGTGACTGGGGTCAGCGAGCGAGCCACGGCCTGCATCACCTGCTGACCAGTAGCCCAAACCAAAGGGACAAGGTTCAGCTAGACAGGGGAACTCCAGGAGCCAACGATCAACACCACTCCCAGGGGCTCACTCACCATAAAGCACTCGTCCAGTGAGGCCACCTGTCACACACAAGACAAGACAAGCTTTAAAATCCAAACACAAACCCCCTCTCCGCTTGCTGTTCTTGAGAAAGCAGAACAAATATTCAGTGGTACAAATTCATGTGTTTTAGACTGGAGTCCTCCATAGACTTCATCTCACTTTTTGAATTCTAATAGGAGTTGGAGATCGCTCACTACAGTGAACAACTGCTTTAATTAGCAACACAGAGCAAAGAGTTGTTCCTACATGAAATAACACACTTGGGAGGCTATTAAGAATGAATAAAAATGAACATTCTTTGTTGTATCCATACTATTATAAGTTATGTAAACAGTCATCAATTCTAACAAGACAAGGTTCCGGATCAATGAATCCCACAGTGCTGAAACGAAATGCAAACCAGCGAATACAGGACACAACAGACTTCTTTGTCGTGGAGCAAAGGATTGCGCAATACTTTATCATGTGCTTACAGTGCCAGAGGCCAATTTCTAATCCAGTTACATAAGGAAACTCATGTAGTTATGGCAAAGCTCTGAAGAGCAATGCACAATGTAAAAGTGACTGTATAGAACACAAATGTGCAGAAAAGGGTGAATAACTGGATTGATATGAATAAGAAGATGGTGCCTCCTTTTACTATGTGTACTTTGTTTCTACGTGGGAGCAAGGCCTTTCAAGTGCTCTTTAGTCCTGCAATAGGGGATCTCAACACTGTCGGGTCTGTCTCATCATACCAGGCTGCGTGCCACGTGCTTGGGCTCCATCCACTTCTTCAGGTTGTTGACTGCGAAGAGAGCCTCATTCTTCACCAGGATCAGCTCCGACAACACTGTCTCAAACCGGGGCTGTCAGCACACATGCACACAGATTACCTACGGTTAATTTCTATCACACAAGTGAATGTAGTACCAACACACATAGAATTGCAAGTACAGTATGACTTATAAAGACTTAGCCATTTACTAAACTTTAGAGCAACAGTATCAGCCACCCAATTCAATCAGTACCCAATGCGTCTTCTGTGTTGCTACTTGAACATTTACTTTGCTTTCTAAACAGAGCACGGTTTTAACAATGCAGAGCTTTATTACTTCTCAATGTTAGTTTTTCTTTTTCACTGCACAGATGTGTCCCGAGATTGTGCAGCTTTGAAAATCTGGCAAGCGTAAGCAACATAGCATTGTAGTTCAAGCTGTCAGCTAGAAGCTCTAATTTACAGGACAGTAGTATTATATGCTAGGGTGCTGCTACAGAGCGTACCTTGAAGTGCAGCACCTCACAAGCAACGCTGGGAAATGAAACATGTCTAAGATGTTCTCAGGTGAGAATCAAACATGCTGCTCTAGCTTCCCCACCCCGTTCTCACCTTGTGCAGGTCTTTGTGCAGCGCGTCCACAGCGCGTCCACGTCCTCATTCTCCTCCATACGCAACAGCGCCAGAACTCCTCTCGGAGAGTCCTCCCGGACATCAGTGCTTCCCGAGATTTAATCAGAAGCTCATTGCAGACCGAGAGCGACAATTTAGAACTCTGCTCAGCGGATTTAGTTCTGGGAACAACTAAGACAACAATGCAGCTGCTCATTTTTTGGTCTGAAAAAAAATCAGGAGTTTATTTATTTATTTATGATGATGATGATGATGATATTTTTCTGCCCTTTCAAGTATTCCGTGTTCATTAGTATGACTCTTTCAATCAATGAGATTGGCCATCTTACCATAGACTATAGCTACATATTCCTGAAGTTCTCCAGGTACGCTGAATATCATTATTATCAGTTTGTTGAATAGTGTATGAAGGCCTGAATTCAAGACGTATTGAACCCCATAACCACAGATTTGGAATACCATTGCTAGCATTAGGAGAAAGTGTTTTATTGCCTTGAAGACCCTCAATTTACCTGTCATTTCCACTTTGCTGGATTGCACATGGCTGGCTGCAAGTCTCTCTTACACTGACAAAAAATGTGTGAGTGGTCTTATATGAACAATGATGAGGACTGTATTGTTCAGAGCCTATTGTTCGAGTAGAGAAAGGCGTGTGTTATCCATAGCTGAGAAGGACCGTGTAGTTCAGTTTTGTATGCTGATTAAAAAAAAACAAAAAACTTCTTTATATGAGGGCATGTGGAAGACACAAATGCATGATGACCTTGTATGAGAATGCCATTATTTCCCCATATAAAGCAATGGAAAAAAAAATTAAAAAAACATATTAATGTGTCCAGCTATTTTCAATAACTCATGCATGAAAGGGTTAAGGGATATCTTGATAGATGTGTGGTCAATGCAGTAACTGAAATGAGAAATCTGTACACTGATGAAGGCTCTAGCCGAAGCATTTGTCTTCTTAACTTAGTTTCTTCTCAGTTTAACCTTGTTCTAGCCTTTGGGAGTGTTGATTGTAAAGTGTAAAGAGGCTAATGTACTCTTTGGTATTTGCTCCAATTCCCATTAATTCAATGAAGAAAAACCACAGCACACAGTTAACTGCAAAGTACAGATTTAAGAAAACCACAGGGGTAGCTACTCATAAACAATAACATTAATATTTTACAGCAGTAATGGGGGGGGGGGGGGGGGGGGGGGTTATACACATTAATCAAAATGTTTACATTAAAATTGCATTATTTAAATTACTAGCAATTCACATAGTGCAACGTTGTTTTTTTTTTTTTTTTTTAATGACACTGTATAAAAGGGGAACGCTAGCTTGGTTAAAGTGTTAAAACGTCTGGCTTTTTTTTTTTCAAGAACTGTAAAAACAGGGAGCACAAAAGGGGAAAGTGAAGGGGTCGGTTTACAGTCGGGCAAGAAAAAACGCCCAATGACCACACTATTTTGCATTTACCTGTGAAGACTCATTTGGGAAGATAAATTGCAGGGGATCCAAAAAAATATAAATATAAATAAAAACTTGCACACAGGTGCCTCTAAATGTACTGGAGGAGCTCCAAGGGATTGCTTCAATTAAAAACAACGTGTCCCCAATCTCTTACAAATCTCACTCTCACAATCATGCATGCAGAGCCCCCCAAATCACTGAGGTTGGTGGTGGTTCCCCAGAAGCATAACCAAATACATCCAGCAATGCTCCCCCAAAACCCTAACACACAGAACTCTCTAGAAGCACTGTGCACAGTTTGCACATTAAAACATCTGGCTGTGATTATGGTGTCTATTGCTTACATTTTTATGTTCTTTTTGAAGAGCAAGTGCCGTTAAACAGCTGCATTCTCAAAAGTGCAAAAACGATCCTGCAAAACCATGAAGGGAAAGAGAAAAGCTTCTCCATGGCGATGATGTGATGCAGCCAATATAAAGGGTCTCTAAAAAAAAAAAAAAAAAAAAAAAAACATTTCTACACACGTTTGACATGACTGAGCGTGTCCACTGAAAGACAGCCCAGCTGAGATGCATCAATCTGTTTGCAGTTGAAGGGGGGGGGGGGGGGGTTATAACTGGGTGGGAATGCAATGCAAGGTCAATTGAATTGCCTTCCCACCTCCCCAATCCAAACACATCCTCAAGTGAGCCAGTGACTGTGTACTTTCCAAGTCGTTTTTCATGCAGGGGGTTACATGTAACAGCACACCAACTGACTTACTGCAGAGGGCCAACAGCATTCTCTCAACAGCACTGCAGTGCACTTGGCCCGTTTTCCATTCCTGGAGTTAACCAGATTATGGCTTGGTTCCGTCAAAAAAAAAATGACACCAATTAAACTGCCGACTGTAATGGAACCAGCAGCTGGGGTAAAACAATGGAATCAGAATAGACAAACAAAAGGTACACTGTACGCTATATACAGGGTTAGAAATCACTTTGCACAGATGTTGCAGAAAGCCCAGTTGCTGGGCAACAAGGCTCTAGAACTACCAGCATGCAGCAGACACCTTTAAGTGTTACTGCATAACATCGTCCAGAAGGAGAATGCAGCATTTTCACAGGGGCGCGTCCTTCAATGCGGTGATGATAGGTTTCCTCACAGAATTAGCACAAAGTGGCCAAGTCCTTTATTATCAATAGAACACGTTTTAGTTCAATGGAGAACGTGAACATTGCTTTGAAGACGACACAGGGAAGTCCTTTATCACAAAACCACCACTGGCTCATTCCTCTTTTGTGGTAGAAGATTAGGCTTAGCATCAAGCTGGAGCCCATCTTGGCTTCAGCACGGTATAAAAAAAAAAAAATTAAAAAAAGGAAATGTTGGTGCCAAAATGATAAACACAGGGAAGAAACTGATCAGTTTCATACCCTCTGTTATAAAAACCTTGCTGTTCAGACCAGCTGCCACTTCTCAGTCCAGGAGCTTTCCCGTGATGTGTGCGTATCTCCTGTGTAGTAAATCACATCTCACTGACGCTCCACACTGTATAGTTTGTCTTGTTAAGCTCTTGTGCAGACCCAGTTTCGTTGGGTCACATCTTCCTTGAAAGGGCAGTTCTGGAATTTTCACAATTGGGTGCTCTTCCATTTGGGTCTCTTTATATTCCTGGAGAGTGCAGTTAGGGCTGTCTGGAGCAGGGATGGGTGATCCTGGAGAGTAATCCCAGCTGATCTAGAGGCACAGGAAACCTTCCATGGTTGTAACACTCAATAATATTGAGATACTGGAAACATGCATAGGATTGAAATAATACAAAAAAGAACATAACGACAGCACGACTAGCACATTCAAAACTGACCACGAATGTATAAAAGTAACGTGCGTTACTGTGCGTTCCTACTTTTGAATTAATGTTGCTAGTTTTAATGATTTACTAATAAACTCGTCCCTTACTGAGGTCAGTCAGGATAGGTAACAGGTTCAGGGCAGCTAGAAATTGCTTCCCCATTGCTGCATGAACCGATGCAATTCGGTTCCTTCAGTGCACAATGTGCGGCTTTGTCAATTATGTAAAATACAACTTGCTCTAGATTTTTTTTTTTTTAAGTTATTGTTTTATAAATAAAGAAAAATGAATCTACGCAACATGACACGAGAATTCCACAATGCTATGGGCTCTCGCTAGAACAATACAGTTAGATTACTTGAATCCAGCACCTGTCTTATGTGTTTTATCAGTTTGTTGGCTTGTGGATTTTGAGATGAACCGAACCGAGCAATAAAAAAAAAAATCCAAAGAATAGGGAAGCACCCCAGTGGATTGCTCGGAAGAACTCTCTTCAAATCCAGATAGAAGACATACATCATTCAAGCACACAGACATCCACGACAAAGGAAGAGGTGCAATGAGATCTGAAGAGTGACATGAGCACCCAATCAATCAGCACCACACTGGAGTTTCATAGTGTAATGTATAGGGGAGTGGGGCTGAGGTCATTATTTTAAAAAGTGAGTTTTTCTATGGAAGGGTTACACAATAAAGGAGACATTAACTTAATTAAAAAAACAAAGTCCACTCATTCATTTCACCGAAATCGCACTTACTTTGTTTAAAAATAAAAGCCAATGGTTTGCAACTGCAGTCTACTGAGGCCTCTAAATGACAGGGCTTTTGCTTCAACCAGAATACGAACTTCTATGTCTGTGTTGCTTTCTGGTGCTCATAAACTACAGCACTCCTTGCAGCCCCCCACTGAGTCTTTGGAAAAGCAGTGCGAGTGTGTGGGTGTATTCTGATCTGGGTTGAAACAAAAACCTTGTCGTTTACAGATTCAAAGGACTGGAATTAATAACCATTCGCTTTTATTTACTTAATTCATCTCTTTTTTTGGGGGCGGGGCGGGGCACAAGAAGAAGGGGTTCACACGCCTCCAGCTAAAAATCTGCCTCAATGGCAACACAACCCAAGATTTTCCAAGGGTGGTTGCTGCTTCAGAAGTATAGAAGACCCATCTCCAGGACTGTACAATGGCATTCGAGAGGCTGGTATTTGCTGGACTGTGATGGGGGAGTGTGGTTAGGCTCTTGCCCTGCCCCGCCCTCCTCTCCTCTCCTCTCGCTCTGGGGTGTGCGCTAGGACAGCTCGAAGCCTGTGTTCATGCTGATGGCGTAGCGCAGTTTGTCCCGCAGGATGCTTTTCTTGCTGTAGTTAGGCAGCTTGAGCAGGTTAAAGCAGGTGGAGGAGGTGGGGAGCCGCCCTCCCGGCTCCTTCTTGCGGATGGTGAAGAAACCCCTAAGGACACTGCCCAGAGTGTCTCCTGTGTCCTGCAGAGAGAGACACCCCACAGGTTACAAGGGAAACCAACTGAGCTCTGCTTGGTCTAATCCGGACTGGCTAACACAGTGCTAATGGGCTGTGTGGCCTGTTATGAGAAAAGATTTTCTGTGTGCAAGACCCAACTATTTCACATGAAGGGTAATGATACAATGCAACAATAGCCTTACCTGATCGTCGGACACCTCCACACAGCGGATAGAGAAGGGGGGCTTGAGGTAGGCGAAACCCAGGAGTGGAGGTCTGGAGCAGCTGGTGACAAACTGCAATGTGAAACATTAGCTGTCAGTTTAAGGGGCGATCTCCTTGGCTCTCTATTGTAAGAACCCTGCGCTCAGTGTCATTGAGTTACCTTGAGAAACATGGCTCTCTCTTCAGAAGTGAAGTCGTTCGCCATAATGTCCCAAAGCCAGATAATCACCCGATGACTGCTGTGAAAACCGCCGTAGTACACAGTGTGCTTTCTGTAAAATACACAGAAAAAACTGAATTAGGCACAGGCACAATAAAATAAAGAAGAAATAAAAAAACATCCTCTTTCCTACCCATAACGTGACACTGTCCTCATTTGAAATTGGCACAACTGGCTGTTAAAATCTGATAAAAACGGGCAGGAAAAAGGAGACCCGTTCAATCACTTTTACAAACTGTCACGCACACAGGCTCTGCGGCATGCATGAGCGACTATCTGGAATATTTAACAAACGAGTGAATCTACTGTACTGCAGGACCCAGGATCCTGCTCATACCCCCTCTCCCGTGCCCTGCCCTGGCTGTACCCACTTGAGGTCCTCCAGGTCGATCTCGGCGTTGTCCCCGGAGATGAGCCTCTGCACCTCGGGCGTGGAGAACACATGCAGCCACTCGGGGTTGATGATGCAGCGGAAGCCGCGGATAAAGGCTGTGGTTGGCTCTTTAATCTGCGTGTGCATTCGGAAGTGAGCCATCAGATGGATGTAGCTGATCCTGGAAAAACACCACAGGCAATCGGACAATTTAGAGCAATTATCAATTTCATTCATTCATTCATTCATTCATTCATTCATTCACCTTGTGGATGTCCTTCAGCTTTTTTAGGTGAGATCTACTGAAGATGTAAAATACAGTATTCAACAGTGGAAGTTATTTTATTCTTACTTGTTCTCATTGGTAACCAGCATGGTCTTTCCTCCTGGAATCAGCTCATGGCAAACCAGCTGTGAAGCACAAGAAGACATGACTTTAACAAGTGGAACAAAACTCAACACTCCCTCTGCACTCTTAGCCACCTCAGATATCAGCAGGAGAGTTCACAGTGGATTCAGACCCTCAACTTGCAGTCCACCGTCCACAGCTTGGATTTCAATACTAAACAGTATTAAACAACGCCTATCGAGAGGTGCTCTAGGAATGACCGATACCACATTACCTGCCCCATGACATCTTCATCGTAAGACAAGGTCAGACCAAGGTCACCAACGTCCCCGTCATAGCGCTGGAATGAAGAAAACAGAACATGTGGCGCATCAGGACCGGCCTCCTATCAGCACTCCTTGTAAGAGTTCCAAAAATGTACATTTCTGCTACATATGTTCTACAATTGTGTGGTTTAAGCCATTGCTGCAATTACAGGAACGACAAAAGAATAGAAAATACTACTGGAATCCTGTACATGGCTTATTATCTTGATAAAAGTGCAAGTTCTTACCTTAATCGACGTGAGGTTCTTGTAAAACTCGGAGTCCAGCGATGGCAGCTCATCGATGGAGCTGTAGAAGGTGCTGTGATGGTGTCCGAGGACTTGGCTCAAGAAAAAGGAAGCAAAAGGCACGTCCACCACGATCCCCTAAAATACAGCAAATTCACCACTAAGTTTTAGTTTCTTTTAGTTTCTTTTTAAACGCCACTGATCCCCACACCCAGCTCACCTCGTAGATGGCTTTCCCCAGCATCTTGCCCACGAACTCAAAAAGCTGCAGGTGATTCTCGTGGATGTAGGAGGTGGGCGAAGGGTAGAGTCTTTCATCCCCGCTGGTCGTCTGCATAGACAGTAAAGACTCATTTACAAAACACCCTGTGCAACAATCTAGGCTCACGTTAGTATCAGTCATGAATAACCCTGCTCCTATTTTTATTCTATAAGTAGGAGGCGCTTGGATATCACTAGTCACCTCAAGGATAAAGCCTTTTCAAAACCCAGAGCTATTGAAATACAACGAATGGGAGCTGCATACCCTGAAGAGGTTGAGCGCAGGGTTAAACACTTTCTTGATGATCTCCTCTAGAAACTCCTTAAAGACTCCATCCTGGTCGATGCCAGCCTCGTCCACCCCCAGGTCATTCACGAACTTCACCCGGATCACACCCTTGATGGAGTTGACGGGCAGCCGGCGCAGCTGATCATAGCCGTCCTGCGACAGGGCAGAGAGACGCAATGCATGCACGCGGAACTCAGAGCCTGTGTTTCATTTCACCCCAGAGCTACCATGTTCCCATGGAGTCGACCACACACACACACACACAACAAAGCAAATCATTTAGCAGATTTAACAGCTGGACCAATATTCCAATAGTACTTTTTATTACAAACCTTCCTTTATCTGGGTAGTAAAAAAAAAAAAAAACAATAATAATAATAATAATAATAATAATAATAATAATAATAATAATAATAATAATAATAATTTGCATTATATTTATTGTTCAATTAAAAAAATATTTCAACCTTAATTTTGGTATACCACACAAGCCAGAAGAAATACTTTCAAGATCTCCAGACCACTAGAAGAGGTGTGCAGAAAAGGGCACTGGCGCACATGCATACCTCCAGCATGCGAGAGCGCCGGATGGTAATGTGGGTGACGTGAGGCGAGGCCGAATTCGTCTCCACCAATCCCAGAGACTCCTTCTCCTTCGTTACAATGTTGCGGAACAGCAGGACTCTCTGCAAAAAGAGAGAGTGGGGGAGTACAGCATGGGAAAGCTAGGTCTGTGAGAGTGTTGGAGTACAGCATGGGAAAGCTAGGTCTGTGAGAGTGTTGGAGTACAGCAAGGGAAAGCTAGGTCTGTGAGAGTGGGAGAGTACAGCATGGGAAAGCTAGGTCTGCGAGAGTGGGGGAGTACAGCATGGGAAAGCTAGGTCTGTGAGAGTGGGAGAGTACAGCATGGGAAAGCTAGGTCTGCGAGAGTGGGGGAGTACAGCATGGGAAAGCTAGGTCTGCGAGAGTGGGGGAGTACAGCATGGGAAAGCTAGGTCTGTGAGAGTGGGGGAGTACAGCATGGGAAAGCTAGGTCTGCGAGAGTGGGGGAGTACAGCATGGGAAAGCTAGGTCTGTGAGAGTGGGGGAGTACAGCATGGGAAAGCTAGGTCTGTGAGAGTGGGGGAGTACAGCATGGGAAAGCTAGGTCTGTGAGAGTGGGGGAGTACAGCATGGGAAAGCTAGGTCTGTGAGAGTGGGGGAGTACAGCATGGGAAAGCTAGGTCTGTGAGAGTGGGGGAGTACAGCATGGGAAAGCTAGGTCTGTGAGAGTGGGGGAGTACAGCATGGGAAAGCTAGGTCTGTGAGAGTGGGGGAGTACAGCATGGGAAAGCTAGGTCTGTGAGAGTGGGGGAGTACAGCATGGGAAAGCTAGGTCTGTGAGAGTGGGGGAGTACAGCATGGGAAAGCTAGGTCTGCGAGAGTGGGGGAGTACAGCATGGGAAAGCTAGGTCTGCGAGAGTGGGGGAGTACAGCATGGGAAAGCTAGGTCTGTGAGAGTAGGGGAGTACAGCATGGGAAAGCTAAGTCTGTGAGAGTGGGGGAGTACAGCATGGGAAAGCTAGGTCTGTGAGAGTAGGGGAGTACAGCATGGGAAAGCTAAGTCTGTGAGAGTGGGGGAGTACAGCATGGGAAAGCTAGGTCTGTGAGAGTGGGGGAGTACAGCATGGGAAAGCTAGGTCTGTGAGAGTGGGGGAGTACAGCATGGGAAAGCTAGGTCTGTGAGAGTGGGAGAGTACAGCATGGGAAAGCTAGGTCTGTGAGAGTGGGGGAGTACAGCATGGGAAAGCTAGGTCTGCGAGAGTGGGGGAGTACAGCATGGGAAAGCTAGGTCTGCGAGAGTGGGAGAGTACAGCATGGGAAAGCTAGGTTTGCGAGAGTGGGGGAGTACAGCATGGGAAAGCTAGGTCTGCGAGAGTGGGGGAGTACAGCATGGGAAAGCTAGGTCTGTGAGAGTAGGGGAGTACAGCATGGGAAAGCTAAGTCTGTGAGAATGGGGGAGTACAGCATGGGAAAGCTAGGTCTGTGAGAGTGGGGGAGTACAGCATGGGAAAGCTAGGTCTGTGAGAGTAGGGGAGTACAGCATGGGAAAGCTAAGTCTGTGAGAATGGGGGAGTACAGCATGGGAAAGCTAGGTCTGTGAGAGTGGGGGAGTACAGCATGGGAAAGCTAGGTCTGTGAGAGTTGGAGTACAGCATGGGAAAGCTAGGTCTGTGAGAATGGGGAAGCACAGCATGGTCTTATCATAGATAAATAAAAAGATTAACAGAGATGTACATGTACCATGAATAGAAATATGACCCCCAATGCATAGCAGTTCAATCCATTCCTGGTTTTACTGGGGGTTTAAATAAGAAGCTCACATTAATACCTGGGATGGGTGAACTGATATGCAATAGGAGTCTTCTTTCCATCCATGATGGCTCTACTCACGTTTTTATGAGGAATGACGTGTGGGATGTACTGTAGTAAGAGCTGGGCTCTCCTCTTTCCCTTATCTAACTCCTGGAACAGGAGGCTGGGCTTCAGGTCTCTTTAGAGCAGGGAGAAGAAAAACAATCATTACAGTCAGAGCCTCTCTTCACCACTGTGACACACTGCGGCCCAGTCCCTCAGATCGTCTCTAGTCCCTTGGATCTTAACGCTAGGCCACCCTGTCTCCCAGATTAGCTTAGCCCATCCTTCAGCTCTAACAAGTAGCTGTACCACCTCCAAGTAATAAGCCACAGTGCTCATTCCAGCCCCTAGGTGGCAGTGTAACTCACTTGCGCAGCCAGTGATCGTCCGGTGCAAACCTCCGGCGGCAGTCCCGCTCATACAGCACCATCAGCCAGCCGTGAACTGAGTGGAAGAGATCCAGGGTCTCCCCTTTCGCATTCTCTACAGACACAAAGTGGAGGCATTCAGGCGTGAGTCCAGAGTACAGGACATCGCTGTTGTTTACCACTGTTTAAAACTCCTTATCAATTTGTGTCTTTCACATTCAGAGCTACACAAGGCTGGGTAAATAATGAAGCTTCTGTTGGAACTTTTTTTGGAATACGTAATCTGATTTCCTAAATAAACTCTGAGCTGCACTTGCACTAGTCCGGCCCAAATGATTTTATTGGTACTGTCCTGGTTTCCATCAGATGTTTCCTTTTTAACAAAGAGGTTCCTGCAACATGTAAATCGCCCCGGTTTCAGACAGGTGCACCCACCCAGGATTCCATCCCAGATCATCTTATACACAAAGGTGTTGAGGAAGGAGGAGATGGTGACCAGCTCTTCTGTTTTAAAGGAAATCTGCTCTTCATACACCTCTATGTCATCCAGGATCCTGCAACGATTCACACTCAAGATCAGAGGACGCAGTGTACATTCGCACAAGGGCAACCGTGTTTGTACTGAAGGATACTTGACATGGAAGTATAGTATTGTGTCGTGGTGTACTATTTAAATTAGAAAAGAGAATACTTTATTATGATCAGATTCAAGTGTACAGCATTAAGAAGGGGGCTTTTCACTATGGCTCACCTGGAAAACCAGATCCAAAATGCCAGTCTAAATTAATGCAAACACATGCTATCCCTCTAACTCTTCAGTGCAAGGGAGGGGATAGGTAATGTATGCCATGCAATGACGAACTATTTAGTACTGGCTAATATAGAGTTAGAGGCTTATGTGATGAGGTGGCTAGTTAAGAACTAGTAGAGGGCTAGTATAGGGTTAGTGTAGAGTTAGTACAGGGCCAGTATAGGGCTAGTGTAGAGTTAGTACAGGGCTAGTATAGGGTTAGTATAGAGTTAGTACAGGGCTAGTATAGGGTTAGTGTAGAGTTAGTACAGGGCTAGTATGGGCTGGAGGCTCACGTGATGAGGTGCCTGGAGCAGTCACAGAACAGCATGAGCATGGCCAGGAGCCTCTTGGACTCCTCTGTGTCATTGTTCAGGCACTCCATGAACAGCTTGAGCCCTCCCTGAGGTCCCAGCTCACAGATAAAGGCCCAGAGCTTGGGGAGCAGGTCGTCCAGGTAAGTCAGCCCTGAGGTAAAGAAGAGAGATAAGCAGTGAAATCTGTCTCATTACAACGCAAGCCAATGAATGGGTTTAGCTGGTGGGGGGGGGGGGGGGGGGGGGGGGGGGGGGGGGGGGCTGACCTGTAAGTTCTGCAGTCTAGAGCAGTCTGATCTGTGTGAGCGTGGTGAGGGCAGTCTGGTATAGCACACAGATACTGCACACCTTGCGCACCTCCATCGAGTCCACACGCCTCCCCCCCACTGGCTTCAGGATGTTACGCACCGAGGCAGACTTCTGGAACGCGCGCTTGAAGAGATCTAGAGGGAACGAGAACAGGAGCTTTTAATAAAATAATCTTGATAACCTCGTATTAGTTTGTGGGTACAGCTGGGCTCCACAGCTCGAGGACTGGGATCGTGCAGGATGACAGTCCTGTGCAGCACACTAGGAGAGCAGTGAGCACTCACTCTTCACGGGTAGGTTGGTCTGCTGTGTCGATGACTGAGCGCCTGACTGAGCAGGCTCCTGGCTCTCCAGCTTCTTGCTCAGCACATCGCTGAAGAGCGTTCGGATCACAGTGACCCCCCACAGGTACTGCAGCTGCTTGGTGACCAAAGGCATAGACTCATTCAAACTGTGCCGAGGGGGACAGGAGAGGGGGGCGGGTTAGTGCAGTCACACAGCAGGCAGACACAGCAGTTTCATTTGAGAGGCTCCATGCAAGATGCAACATGCAATATTTCTAGTTTCTGGCAGACACGGCCATTAAATAACTAGATATATACAAGAAACTTGTACTTTTAAGGTATTCTTAAGCTGTATCTTACTAATTTCACAACATTTACACTGTTGCTAAAGAGGCAACAGCTTAATTGATGCACAATGTCTGGAGCCCGGTGTTTTTTCTGAGATAACTGGTCAGCAGAGTAGCTGGTTTTAAAGAAGAGTATGTGACCTTACAGCTCCGTTAAAAAAAGTCTTATTTCTCTCTAATAGTGGAAGTGAGACTAGGCTAGGTTTCTGGGAGAAGTAAACCGGTCTTGCTGACCCGTAGTCGACAGTCTGGGAGAACCAGCCCAGAACAGGGTGCCAGTGGGTGAGGTTGGACTTCTTCTGGGAGACGTATCTCTGGCAGTAGGACAGCATGTCGGTCAGGTCCCTCACAAAGTGGTTGGCTTCCTCCTCCAACACCTTCTCAGTCAGGTAGCCCAGGTGGATGAGGTTCCCTGCAGAGACAAACACACTAGCATCCTCACCAAGTACAGACACACAAAAAAAGTGGCTCTTCAAATATTAGCCATTTACAGAATTACTGCCTGAGATACTTGTTCTTTATTTTGCCACCCAAAAATGGGTTTAACATAGCTCCTTAAATCTCAGGCAAGCAAGTGAATTCGGGACTTCACTGTTGCCCATAATGCTTTGCCTTGATTTTGGCAAATGAAGGGTCTTGTAGTTTCATAGAACACAAGGGTAAGGTTTAAAACCGGTGAACCACACTCTTGTCTCTCCCATGAGAGTTAATTTACTTGTGTGTTGAACAGTGTTGCCCCCCCCGGTGGGGGGGGGATATGACATGAATTTCTACTTCATTTTGATTTCCGATCTCTCGGATTACTCTAACCGGAACCCTACTTACGGGCAACTGCTAAAAGGTCTTTAGCATTTAAGGTGACATTTCTGAAAATGTAATAGGAGTGCTTACCCAGAAGGCACAGTGTGTGGCTCCCTTCCAGGCACACACAGATATCACTGCACTGCTCCTCCCTGCTCAGAAACAGGATGAACTTCCGCAGGAGGTCGTGAGCCTGGATAGTGGCTATGCACTGCAAAGACACAAGAGCAATCCTGCCTGTGAATCACTTCCAACGGCGTGCAAGCAAATTTCAATATGTACTGTAATGACGTTTTATTACCTCCGGTGTAAGAGTGTGGAAGTGTGAGACGATGGCTGGGACAGACATGATGTGGATCAGCAAGGATCTCAACAGGTTATCAGAGAAGTGAGCTGCAATAACAGGCCTAAGAACACAGGGAAAGACACACTCCCTTACAAACAACCACATTTCAAAACTACCTGACTATACAGGTCACCTTAAGTGGTCATTACAAGCAGGTTTTTGGGCTGTTTTTGTTTGCATTCTTGGTCAATTTGTAAGTTAGGCTCATAACATGTAACTTAATAAACAGATTACTGAAATGCACAGGACACAGGAAGCAAACGAGAAGCCTTGGAGCCAGCAAATTCATTAGGGAGTCTGCAGTACAGCAGCCGGAAAATTTACTAGAGGCTCAGCAGCAATACCAGGCAGCTCACTGCTTAGTTTTCTAACAAATAATTCATACAGACAGCTCACTTCTATCTTAAGAATTACTGGAGGTAGCAAATTTAATAAAGGTAATCAGTACTGGGATTGTAGCAGACAGAAAATCCAATACAAAGAACTTAAGTTAGCAATTTCAGTACATCATAGTAGCCTGGCAAATCAATAGAGAACACTAGCTTTACGGGGTCACAGCTGCAGGTCACATACAGTGATCAGGATTTCTCTTACCGTAGTGCCAAAGTAAAGATGGCTGTTAAAGTGGCTTTTGAAAGACAGGGCCTGGATCTCGCCAGTCCATTTGTTAACAAAATCTGCAAGAAATGAACGATTAACACTGGATTCAAAACGTGGCTATTTTGTCATTATGCATTAAAGTCCTGTAATAACATTCACTGTATTGCACTGACGGTCGGTGGAATGGCTTTGCGGTACCTGCAGTATAGTATAAAATCCCTTCTGATTGAGTTGGCCCATAATGTTCTCACAAATCCGGTTCAGGGCTGGCCGAAGGGCCTCTCCTATATCAAAGAGAAAAAATCTTAAGGAATTTCCCTTATAAAATATGACTGTGTTGTGATGTGGTAAAAGCACTGCAGTGTGCAGTAACGCAAAGACATGAAGCACAGATCCCAGTGCGCAGTGCCCGTGCTCACCCTTCGCCCGGAGAATCTTCCACATGCTCGTGTCTGTGAAGGTCACCAGCATGCTGAGGTACAGGGTCACCATCTTGTTGTCTTGCAGGATGTCCGGCTGAAAGAAGAAAACATGTGTTTTGCGTAATGAGTAAAAATACGTTTTTAAAAAAAGAACAATTCAATCTAATATTTCACCTGTTACATTCTTGGAATACACATGATAGATAGACAGACAGATAACTAGTCCCACCTACCTTTAGCTTTTTCAGGAACTCGCAGGATATCCAGAGGATGTCCTTTACCTGTTTTATCCACAGGAGAGTGAGGTCTTTCGAAAGTGCTAGGGACACATACCACACCTAGACAAGAAAAAACACAGGGCAACGATGAGCTTGGGGCACATGTCTTAATCAACTTCTACTGCTGAAATACAGATATATTGACAATGTACAGCTCTATGAGAGGTGTAAAGGCTTGAAGCACATGACTGGTTTGTAAGGGAGGAGTAAGATCGCTGCCTGTATCACCCATATGGAGGAATGGGCTAGCTGTCTTTGTGGAAACGACAGCAGAAAGGAGATCAGTAAGTACAACACTAACCTTGGGTTCATTCTCCACCTCCATGCTCCCGAGGATGCAGCGGCACAATTTTTCAAACCTCTGGACAGAAATAAAATATATGCCATACTGTGATACTAGGATTGCAACTACTAGCATTTCCTCAAAGTCCTGAGGGTCTGCCTGCTACTTACAGTATTACAAACTTATCCCAGGTCACAATACAGAGAATTAAATGTAAAGCACACTAAAAAACACATCACTAGAAAATGTTAGGGTTCACTCTGTGATACCCAGCTAAAACTAAGGGAATCACATAGACAGGGCTCTTACTCACCAACTTATCTTCTTTCATTATGAATATAAATAATAATTTCCTTGCAATTTTAAAAATTGAAAGTGCGTTTCTTTTAGAAGATCCAGCATCACAGCCTTCAAAGAATTCATCAACCTCCCTCCTGAAAAAAAGAAAGTATAGATTCAGCAAGTGGTCACATTGAGCTGCTGAGCAGAAGAACCAGCACATGTTTTTAATACACTTCTCAAATGATTTAAAAGGGAAATATATGCTTGCAGATGTAGACTGGCATCCAGAGGGAAAGACTTTAAAGGAGTGCTAACTTTTAAAATCCATTTACTTACTTTATTTAGGATTATCATACAACTCCACGTACACAAGGACAGTTCAGGCTTTTCAACTAACATCACAATGCACTCTGATACATTTTACCTGTCTCGGGTACCTTTCACAACAGGACTACACTTACCAGAATGCACTGGGATGCAAGTTGAAAAGCCTGAACTGTCCCAAATTCTCCTAGTGTACATGGAGTCATATAACCTAAATTGTATTAATATTATTACTGATCCCTCGTTTATTGCACTAAAAAATAACGTTTTTAGGAACGCCTGCAGCTTGGTTATGCTACCCATGCCCGTATTCCAGTCAGGGCTCCGTTCTGATTGGCCACCTCACCTGATTTGCTTCTGCAGGCGGCAGCGGCAGAGGAAGCGTCGGATGAGAGCCTGTATCTGCGTGGCAGCTCTCTCCCGCTCCCGCTGCCCCTTCCTCTCCTCGCGAGCCTGCCTGGCCTTGTCCAGGAACTGGGACTTGGAGGACTGAGCCACACCAAACATCTTTCACTCCTAACGGGACGGCACAAAGCACAGGCTTACACCATCCACAGAGTGAAACCGGCAGCTCTTCAATACAGTACAGCAGTGCACACACACGTCATGGAGCACATTTTGACATGTTGTTGTACAGTGTATTTTTGTTTTATCTCTCTGCATACAATGCTATTCATTTGCATTAAACATTTAGCTTTTCTGAACATGTGCTTTTAATACAACAGTTCACTACAGGGTGGTTAAGTCAGGGGGAAAAAAAAAATCCCATTTACTACAGAGCACCAAATTGTGTGAAACAAGACTCCAGAACGACCACCTCTTCTGGTTATAAAGGCCCTTACTGCTGACAGCTGCAAGCGGAATATCTCTAACTGCTTAAAATGGGCATGGTGGGTCTCAGAATGCAGCTGTTGCCCAGGGACACAGTACACCTCTTGGCAGCCATCCTACTGACTTTATAAAGTTGGCAAGGACCATAACACGCTGAGCTACACTGAATGCTTTATATGATGTTCCCCGTTTAAGGAATGCATAAATAAATACAGCGCGACTCACCTAAAGCTTTGCTCTTGACTGGAGATTCACAGTTCATTACAGAAACCACATCATGCTTTGCCTTTCTCTCCCCGGCTCAGACCAATCAGAGAAATCCAGAAAACGCCGCAGCAGCGGGTTTAAATCCAGCAGCTAGCTGATCAGCGGTGTCATCTCTGAAGAACAACAACGGAAATAACGACTGCCTTTATAATGCCTAGAAAAACTGCATAGCCTTTTCAAACAATTCGTCACAATAAATGCGCTTCCCGATTCTATGCAAATACGTAAAATGCCCTTTACCCTCTAAACGTGTATGTGTACAGGTAGCACATTGTGTAATATTAAAGGGATATTTCAAAGCAATGGGCTGAAACAACTGATTTCGCTCACCACGGCAAGACAGTGTGGGTTAAGGTGGGTGGATATTTACACCCCTCCCCTCCAATTTTTTTTTTAGCAGAACAAGAAAACGAGATGGGAATATAGTGGTTAAATATTATAAATACAAGTTCAAACTCTACCGAATAACCTACATAGAGACTGTTTGCTTATGAACGCTGTCACCTCAGAAAGCTTACTGTAGCGTTCCTAATAGTACAGTATTCCCACGAACCGAGAACAAAACACGCATTTCTACACTTAACAGAAAAGTTAGTTGACAGTTGCCATTATTAAAAATACCAGTTAGGTTAATATGTCAAACAGTGTTCCTTCCTGCCTGTCTGTTAAATGACACAATATAACATAAAAGTAAAACACACACACACACACACACACAAAAAACGAATATCAATTTATGCACGCCGAAAATGATGAACCCAAACTATCGCTATTGTACATGCTGTAATTCATAAAACGCGACTCCCTTATTAATATACTCGTGAAACAATACGTGAATATGTGTTGTCAAGGAATTATAACGTTTTATCACCAAAGCAGGAAATTAAAACAAAAAAAATGTAAACAATAAAAACAAAACCATACACTGAATTCAGCCATTAATCCTCGTGGTTTTACATCTAAACCCATCCGGGGGGAATCCACAGATTTCATTCTTCTTAACATTTACTTAAACTCCATGTTTAACGCTTATAACTAAAAAGCTGATTTTTTTTTTTTTTTTCTCTATCGAGAGTTCATCTTTTTCGTAACGTACGTGCATAAAGTGGGTATTTCAGCGTTCCTATAATGTAGGAACTATTTATTTTATCTTTTGATGGCGTTCTGTTTGCTGTTACACACTGCGGGGCGGAAATAGTTTTTGTTGGCATCATTGAGGGGCAGAAAGGGTTGGGATTAACGAGGACGCTCTGCTGTACCAAAGATCTGCCCGGAGCCTTTGACACTGAAGAGTATCATTATCCTTGTATAGTTCTACCTTCTTATCGATGGGCAGGAATTGTTCGTTTCTTTAAAAACAGTCCACTAAACTTTCAAGAATAAAACCCTAGTAATGGAACGTAGCCGCTCTAGATGTGCTCTAGATCTCGGTGGCGGTGGATTACGTGACGCTCTCTATCCGATGAGGTCATCTCTGACGGAAATACATTCGTAGCGGCCGTGCCCAAGCCCGGAAGTGGGTGTTTCCTTCCTGACTGCTTTGAAGTGTTGTTTCTGGATTTGATGGTAAAACACGAAATTAACTTTTTATTTATAAGCTCGAAGTATTCGGGTTGTTTTTCAGAATGTATTAAACGTGTCCGTCGTTTTTAAAAAGCCTGAGGTCGCTTGTAAAAGAAGAGAGATTCACTGTAGTTGTGTTGTACGATACGAACAAGAAAAAAAAAAAAAAAAAAAAGGCTTTTAAACTTCATAGTTTTCCGAGGTCAGACTTACTTAAAAAATATTCTATTCTTAAACGCAATTATTGTGAAATTATTTGTAAACATACAATGTAACTGGATTTAATTAAATTTAAGTACTGTAACCACAGTTTATTAGGAGTGGAGGCGTTAAAGGAGGAAAGTCATGTCTTGGGTCGACTTGATCAGTAAGCTTGGGTGTAAAGAGAAGATGAAATGTTTAAAACATGTTATTTCTAATATTAAATTACTAGCTCGTCTAGAGAACACGAACAATGATCTGTAGCTAGGAGAAAGATAGCCTTGCTATATTATTAATGAAAACTGTTCAGACGACAGTGAATCCTCTCGGGATTAGGGTTATGAATAAATCATTTCCAGTAATAAATACTGGATCCCAGTGGTCGCTTTATATATCCAGGGCAGTGTTCCGACTGTTTTACTAATAATCTAATAGCAATTATAAATAATGTGTTGATCACTTTATATAAATGTTTACTTACTAGTCTTTTTTTTTTTTTTTTTTTTTTAAGAATTTAAATAAGAATAAAACACTGGTTTGTATCAGGCCTGAGTCAATTACAATTCCAGCAGAATTCTTTACTGAAATCTAATTACAATTCCAGTGCTGTTTTGTTCAATTACAAGTGCCAAGGTTCAATTAATTAAGAATTGCACAATTGTAGTTTTGATTGAGCCCAGGTCTGGTTTGTACTATATAGAATTTTACTGTTTTAAAAAAAACTTATATCTAAATATATATGTGTGTGTTCTCTGTGTGCAGGAAGAGATGTCAGGAGAAAGTGTGGTGAGCACGGCTGTGCCAGCGGCTACAACCAGGACCACCTCGTTCAAGGGCTCGAGCCCCAGCTCCAAGTACGTGAAGCTGAATGTGGGGGGTGCACTGTACTACACCACCATGCAGACCCTCACCAAGCAGGACACCATGTTGAAGGCCATGTTCAGTGGCAGGATGGAGGTGCTCACAGATAGTGAAGGTATGGGCAGGATCAAAGGACTTTGCACCAGCAGTACTGCAAGGTCTTTTGCTTTCAGAAGAATGCAGTGCTTGTGTGTACAGTACACATCACAGGGCTGGATATAAAGCTTGCCACTGCATTGCAGGTTGAGCTGTGCCGTGTTTCTCTGCGATCTTACTTTGTACAGGTAACAGATTTTGTAGAACAGAATTTAAAAATTGCTTTTGTACGTACATCCAAGGAGCCCCAGACAAAGCAGAGCTTAATGCCAGAGCTGCTGATGGGTGTAAGCAGGGTCAGAAATAGAAAGGTCTTTGTTCTCTAAACCTAAAAAAAAAAAAAGAGAGAAAAAAACTATGCAAACTCTCTTGGCCGTATTCAGAAATATTAGCTCTCTGAAATGCATTGACTAATACTTTATGAATGCTGTCTGCTGTTGTACAGGCACAGTAATGAAATCAGCACAAGATTATGCCTTGTGTGTATACCCAGTGCTCTTACAGGATTGATGCTGTACTGGTGTGTGTGTGTGTGTGTGTGTGTGTGTGTGTGTGTGTGAGCGTCATTACAAGCATACATATTCTTCTCTTTTTCATGTTATTGGGTTGAATAATGGTAACAAAAAAAATGATTACAAAACATTACAGCTCAGGCCTAATAATTGAAGCTTGAGATACTAAACTCTAAAGAATTGCAGTGTGCACCAGAACACTGCATTTAATTCATGCCTTTGTTTTAGTTACATCTTTTGAATTTTCAGAACACAGCGTCCAGTCTTAATAGATATGAACTAAATTCAGATTGCCAAAGTTCTGATCACGGTCCGATTCACGACTGGATTATACATCAATGCTTGTGAAGTAGACATATACTGTATCATCCCTCTGGCTTTGGTGGTTATTTTAGGTTGAGAAACCCTACTATTCTTTGGTATTGACAAGTTAAGGATAGTTACTATAGCAAATTGCGAGCCATAAATCTTAATTTGTATTAGCATATGGTGTTGCATGGTTGTGAAGTTAAAAATAGTAATTCTTAATAACAGCATATTGTGGTTACAAACATCTGGTTTTGTGCAGGATGTTCAAACTGATTCTGGGTTAAACATCTAGAGTCTCTCTCTCTCTAACTATCTATCACTGTAGCCCTCTCCCTCGTCATCCTCCCACTGTGTATCTACATCCCTCCTTTTTTGTCCCTCTCATTCTTCTCTCTCTTTGATTTGTTTGGGCCGCAGTTCAGGAATACAGTACTAAGGAAATGCCTGGGATTTAAAGACTTGATTTTACTGAACAAAAAAGGAAAAGAAGAAAATGACCTGGTCTCCCACTGTTTTGACATGTATACTTAAATCACCTCTTTAAATCAGAATTGTAACTCGACACTGTTTTCTTTAAATACTTTGAACTGTGTTTCATGTGTATGATACTGTGTAGCTGTTTATTTCTTTACTCTGTGCTCTGATCTAAACTTAGAAACTATACCCCTTTAAAATCTATCTATCTGTGAATCTGTTTGTATCGTACCTCGCCCTATTCAATATTATGTAGGCTTTCTAAAGTCACATTTAAACTGTATATGTGTAGGTCATTCTGTTAACAACTTTTGGCCAACAATACTTTTTTTCCTATAAATAGACCCCAAAGTTTACAGATAGTGAACTATATTTTCCACTGTTGGCAAACTACAGGAAAATTACCCACTCTATAGTAAATATGCGATGCGGGCAATTTGCCTCGGCGTAAGGATATAGTGTGTTCGGTAATAAAGCAGAGAAACCTAATGTGTGGTCTGAACTGAAGTTGATTGGAGATCAGAGAAAACATACAAACATTCCTCTTTGAGGCCCATAACTCATGTTAAAAATAAGTCACTTTTGGGAAAGGTAGTTGTTTTTTTTTTTAATTACCTGTGTTTAGCTTGTGTTCCTGACTGTCTCTCTTGTCTCCTTCAGGCTGGATCCTGATTGACCGCTGTGGGAAGCACTTTGGAGCCGTCCTGAATTACCTGCGTGATGGAGCAGTGCCCCTGCCTGAGAGTAGGCGGGAGATTGAAGAGCTACTTGCTGAGGCCAAATACTACCTCGTGCAGGGGCTGGCAGACGAGTGTCTGGCAGCATTGCAGGTACCAGCCTCCCTCCCGATTTTATCCCTTTCTATACCCCTTTCTCTCTCTGCTTACCTGGTACAGGGGCTGGTAGAGACAAGCCTGTCCCCACTGTCTCTCGCTTTGTATGGATTCTACCTCAGAAGTGTAATGGATTTGCTTTTGTCATTGCAGAACAAGGACACGTACGAACCATTCTGTAAGGTCCCTGTGATCACATCAAGCAAAGAGGAACAGAGACTGATAGCCACCTCTAACAAGGTAATCAACAGCAGGGTCATCTCTCTATGGCTCTCAGTAAGAATACCACAACCATGTGTTCTGTTGATGCATCCTTTAATGGCTCTCTGTGGACTAGACTGAGACCACTGGAGCTTGTCGCACACTACAATGTATATTTTTGGAATCGGTTTTTCTGATTTGGTCACTCATGCTGTGGTTTTGTTCACTCATGCCTTTGGGATCTCTTCTTTCCTCAGCCTGCTGTTAAGCTGCTGTATAACAGAAGCAACAACAAATACTCTTACACCAGGTAAGCAACTGCTTCTGTGCTGAGAGCAGCTTTCGTTGGTTGCTGTTCTGCTGTTTTGCAAAACGCCCACGTTATTTATACATCTTGAAATTGTGTGCATTTGTTTTTGTGCAGTAACTCGGATGACAACATGCTGAAGAACATAGAGCTGTTTGACAAGCTGTCACTGCGCTTCAATGGCAGGGTCCTCTTTATCAAGGACGTCCTGGGGGACGAGATCTGCTGCTGGTCCTTTTACGGGCAGGGCCGCAAGATCGCTGAGGTCTGCTGCACCTCCATCGTGTACGCCACTGAGAAGAAACAGACGAAGGTAGAGTTAATTAGGCATGGGAGTGGGGCCTTGATGTTCAAGCCGAAGATGGCCTAGCAGTTGGTGTTTAGGGACAAGTAGGCAGGGTGGCTCCAGTAACTAGACCTCAAGCACTGGGATGCTGTGTGAGTGTTGAGGTCAATGCTAATCTGAGGTGTTTGTGTTCTGTAGGTAGAGTTCCCCGAGGCTCGAATCTATGAGGAAACTCTCAATATCCTTCTGTACGAGGCGCAGGACGGGCGCGGTCCAGACAATGCTCTGCTGGAGGCGACAGGGGGCGCTGCGGGGCGGTCAAATCACCTGGACGAGGACGAAGAGAGGGAACGCATTGAGCGAGTGAGGAGGATCCATGTGAAACGGCCGGATGACAGGACACACCTCCACCAGTGAGAGGAACCAGCTGACCTTCCCCTACCCGTGCAGCTCACCTCCACTTATACTGCATCTCCTGCAAACACTCCCCTTTGGGATTCCTACAAAGGTAAAAGACAGCAACTGTTCATGGCTGTCTGCCATCTTAGTCTTTCCTGTTACAGTTACTATCTGAATTCCCATATTCAATACAGTCACTGCTTTCTGCCTTTGTCCAGAGATACTGAATTTGAACAGACCGGTTTTGTAATTTATAAAGGAAATGAATGTTTGCTGTATTTTGCCTTTAGAAGGCACTGTGCTGCCTGTAAAGATGGGATCATAACTCACTTTAAGACATGTTGGCAGCCTATGTTTATGATAGGTATGTGACATGGGGTATGGAACACTTTAATAGAATTCGGACATCAGTCAGTAATTTTGTGATAAAGGCTGAGGTGTTTTTTCATTAGTGTGTCTACAGGATTAGAGGTGCACACATCCTTTCTGCATCCAGACTGATTCTCAGAATAGGAAAGGGTCATGTGTTTCAGCGGGATGCGAGATAGTCGTTTGTTGGTGGGAATGCAAGTCTGTGTTTGTGTAAGTATGTACAGAGAGAATGTACATAAACATTCAGATTGTTCGCTGTATACACGCAGTGTAGCAGCAGTTTTAAATGGTTTGACTTGGGATTGAAAGCCTTTGAGTCATTTTCTGTAAGGTCCACCTAATTCCTACTTCTTAATACACCTTGTATATTAATATTCCAATGCTTCGAGGTGCTGAAGTAAAGCTACGGTTGAAAATAAGCAAAAATGGTTGGAAGACAACTGGATGTTGGCGTTTTTTTTTTACAAAAAACAACCAAAAAAGCCTGAAGAACAAAAAAACATATTTTTTTCTATCAGTTTTATTTTGCAGTTCAGGATAACATAAATCCTAATTCCTCTCCTTTCCCAGAGCAGCTGTAAAAGGTTGTCTCCTGTATAGTAAATTTTATGTCTTGCATACTTGTGTGTGAGTGTTTGTTTGTGATGTGAGTTTCTAGTTCCATAAGTCAAAGTTCTTCATTTTTTTAGCTGCTTACCATTATGAATTTGCACCATCCATTTCCGTACTATCAATAAAGGTGCTACTGAATGCTAAGTGCCTGGAGTAATGCTCTGTTTCAGTGGATGATATCACTGGAGTCAGATTGATTTGTAGTATTGGCAATTTTAAACTTTTATACATAAATGTTGTTTTTTATTCCTCTGGACATTAATTCAACAGTGTGAAAAAAGCAAACAAACCACAGAGTAACAAAACTAAGCTTCTACTGTATAATGAAAATCAGATCATGCAAATTTCTATTCCTGTACCATGTGATTCAGCAGCTGCTTTCTCACTTGTCACTTTGAATGCTGCAGAGCCTAAATAAGTAAGACACAAACTAAACTAAACTTGTCTTCTCTGTATTCCAAACGTGGGCATTACATGTGTTGGCTTTATGTTAAAGTGATTTGTTGGAGTGATGTGTGTAAAATGACGTGATGCTTGTAGTTGTTGTAGGGATCCCTGATAACTTCCATTAGCTACTGTGTTGGTGAATAAGTGCCCGCTTATCTGTTACCTGTATTTAACATCTTGGTATTACAGTAGGGGAGGGGTTATGAGGTTAGAAATTAAGAATATCCTTCCAAATTTACAGTAATGACCAAGTAACATGGCACATGCTGCAGCAGTGTTGCCTGCCACTAGAGGACAACATTACATAAGGAACAATAGACTCTGACCAGTTAGCACAGGTTCAGTCATAGAAGATGGTCACTTCTACGCATAGTAAATGCTTGGAGTAAAGTCAGGGTTTTCCCAGTAGATGCAGTAATCTCAGTCCTTTACTGTGTTACATCTCACTCGAGAGCTAAAGCCTACAGTGTAATCTCTGAGCTGCAGTAGAAAACGTGTTGGAATCAATACTGTACTTCATTCCAGGCTCTCCCAACGGAGTGTACGTTTATTTTGTTAGATACAAATCTGTATTTTTTACAATCATTATAAAAACTACAAAAAAAGAAAAACTGTCACTATTTAGCTGTGCACAAAAAAGCTTAAACTATATTTATAAATTTTCTGTGTGTGTACTTCACATGTACTTGTACACTAATAAAATTTCTACAAGACCTTTTTTTGTTTTTTTGAATTTATTTTATTGAAACATGGTTTTATATGTATATAAAATGTTATGGTACATATGGCTTCAATATCACAAAATAACAATTAACATGATGAGCAATGTGAACTGTCATTTGTCCAACAAAGTAATTCAGGCAAGCATGTGGAATGAGTCTCTTCTAGACACGTACAGGAGGAAACCTTAAGAAATCAGGACCAGCCAATTAAACCAGTGAGCTAATTGACAATAATCTTCTACACCACAGATTCAGACCGTTCTGCTGAAAGCTGTCAGTTCAGCAGGTACTGGTATTTAAAGTTCAGACAATATTAACAGCGTAGCTGTGGTAGAAGGCAGTGCCAAATGCACTAACTGGTTTTAAAAAGTGTATTTTTGGTACAGCCCTTATTTTTAATTGTAAGTAATTGTTTCAATACAGTCTGTGTTATGTGGTATACATACAGAGTACTAATAGTATTTTATATCTTAAATTATACCACAATAGGACGCTGCCTCCCACTGTTTTCTATAGAGGTGGGCCGTTCTGTTGTAACGGAATAAGAGATGATGCCAATTAAGGACTCCTGTTCTAAAAGTACTGCTTATTTGTACTCTGTAAGAATGAAACCATAGAGGCAAGAACACAGAGTGTATTCACTGTCATAACAACATGGAGCCCTCTTTGCAGTCAGTCCAGGATATGTTCAGAAAAGCAGACTCCTAACAGGTCATCGAGACTTTGTTCTTGGAGACACCTGGAGGAAATAAAAAGAAAACCAAGCTCTTTTTTTTTTTCAGGTCTTTAAAAAAAAGAAACAAAACCTGCAAGCTGTATTAATTTAAAAGGATCATGGTATTTTGTTAGTGATACATTGGATGTGTTTGTTTTTGTGCAGGAACATTACGGGCTTTGAAAATACCATGATATACAATCTAATACATCAGACTCACCACCATCAGATGCCCATTCTTTGCCTTGTAGACCATTGGCTCCTGCCCAGTGCTGAAGTCAATAATGCCTTCCTTCCCAGGCTGGATGGTGAACTTCATGCTGGGAAAGAAGCAGATTGAATTAACTGCTGCTTTCGTGTGCAATATATTTCTTTGTTTCTTTCAAGTCCCTAAATCCAAATAGTTTGCACAGGTTGTAAGTGTCCCAGAACCACAGAGAGAAAGCAACAATACATCCACATCCAGTTACATTAAATCTCCCGTAATGCAAATTCTGTCCGTGCTAAAACAGATGATGTCCATTTCCATACTGCTCCACATTTACTACAGGTTGAAAAGGTGCTTGCGTACCTGCCCTGAACTACCTTTACGGAGTTCTGTTTGTTGGCGAACACACACAGCTTTGTCACAGCCTCAAACACGTGCTCACACTGCAGGATCACATCGCCCTGGAATAGAACAGGGCAATTCAGAACATACTATACTCCCAAAGAAAGACACAAACTGCAAGCATTAAATCGTTTACTGCTGATGCAACGCCATTCCAGTGATTGCAGCAGGATTAGGCTTAGATTTGGATTTATTGAGCATTTTATATGGGGCGAATTTCTAAATTAATCTTGGCATGTGAACCAGACAAACAGATCCCTGTGGAGAGAAATAGCAAAGGTCCAGGCTCTTACTTTCTGTTTGTTTTCCTCACAAGGGACGTGAATTACGAACACCCCGTCACTCAGACTGCTGACAGACACACCTAGAGGAGCAAAGAGCAGCACGCCTTTACAGTAAACAATCTTGCTGCAATGGGGCACTGTGGGCCAAGTAGCTAATCCCATTTTTAAATACCAGTAACTATTAATAAAAGGTTTACTAGGAAGTGGTTTTAGCCATGGCATTCAGATTTTTGGTTGTTTTGCACATCCCTAAAAGAGCTTTAACATTTGAGCATTATTTAGTGTTCTGTGCAGTGGTTGTGACCCCTTTACCCTTCAACGTGGCGTACTCCACTCGCTGTTTTATCTTGGCTTCCTCCACCACGTACGCTGCCCCCTGGGTGAGAACGAGCTGCCGTGGGCGGGGCCTGTATCCATTCCTGTCGTACTTCAATACCGGAGTGCCGTACTGCGTGAAAACACACACACACACAAACACAGTGAGTAGGATGTACTTTGTGAATGACCTAGTACTTCATATGTGACATCACGTCCGACTAGACAAATGAAACTTTTCCCCAATAGTGACCGCTAAGTGGCTTATTGGCTGGAGAACTGAAGTGTTGCATGAAAGGTTCTGTATTCCAGCCACACACACGTTTGTGTTGATCTGAAAAAGCAGGCATTGGTTGTGTAATTGGATGCTGCTTGGCATTGTTCCGAGCTGCCAATGCTGCCAGCTGCCACCCCCTTAGCCACATGGCTTAATTACCTTGATCCTCTCGTTTTGAATCATCTGCAAAACCTTCATGTTTATTTCTTGTTCACCTGAATGCAAAAACAGCAAGTATACAATTTAGCGCGGGGGTTTAGAATTAAAAGAATTATAAATACGGTGTAATGCAGTATTTTGGACACCGTAACTTTCTAAACAATAAAGTATAATTGCAAATTGCACTGCAAAAATATTATCTTTATTGCAATATATATATATATATTTGATTATATGCGGAGTGAAGCGTAAAGAAAAAGTGGCCAAGATGTGTCCCTGTAGCTCTATATAAATGGAATTTGTTACTGTTGCCTTTTTTGTCGATCTGTTTTCTTAACATTTAGCATTAACAATATAAGCTATCTCCTTATTGTTGTGTTTAAGATAATGGTGAGAATCCTAAGTGATATTAAAAATAGATATTTTTGCCTCTGCTTGTTAGGATGGAGGTCATCATTTCAGAATGTCTTCGCAAGCTGTCAGTAACGGCACATTGTTGTTGTTTTTTTCAATGTTGTTTAATGCATGTTCTGCAGTGTAGGAGATAAGGCTTGTTATTCATTCTTACCGAGTCTGGTGTCAGTGAAAGGTTTGGGCACGGTCTGTGGATAGCCCTCTTTCTTCCCTTTAAATATTGCGCTGGTCACCACTTTCAGCTGCAGCTGTGCAGAGAAAGTCAAATTGTATGTTTATTCCTATTCTTTTATTTGGTAGGTTAAAAACACATGTGTTTCTCTCCTGGTAAATATGCTAAATATGGTAAATAATATAAATCATTTCCCCATGCTGTCACACTTACACTGTGCATTTACATAGTCTGCCATGTTTTTTTAATATGCTTACCATACCTCTCTGGGCTTCCCTATGCTTTATTACATTTTGCTGTGCTTTTACTATGGTAAGGGTTAACACCATTTGAGTTCCAGTCCTGCTTGATCATTCTCCCTCCTCCCGTCCTTACCTGTGCTTTGCGCTGGGCGCTGATCCCTCTAACGTACCTCCGGACCATGGTTCGATAGCAGATCTGACGGAGCATCTCTGAGGTCTGGGCAGATGACAACAAGGACTGTGAGTGAGCCTTGAGCCCTCCTGCAGCCACGATTAGAGTTCAGCTAAAAAGCAAGCCTGTGCTTAGTCAGCAGTTAAGCCTCCTGTGAGCTCCTGAGGACGTTGTTAACTGCCTACTTGTTTGTGGCCCCTGCTGGCTCCCATTCTCAAAGCAGCTTGCCCCTGTGTCACTATGTGAGTCAAACAACACAGCCATGCCGCTACAACAGCAGTGGCGCCTTCAAGATCTTTCGGAGTGTTTGTCATACTGTTTTCCAGGTCTTATATTTTCACCGTGTCTCGTCCTGCTGTTGTGGTATTATTAATATAAAATATAATTATAGAATTAGAATTGTAATTATAAGCCATGCTTTCTAATAGGGCTTTCTTTCTTTCAAGCACAAGGGTCTATAAAAGGGATATTTTGCCTACAAGTGATGGCCAAAAATGGAATATTTTCTATGGAAATGCCCGTGTCACAGACCCTTGTCTTTCAGTGGATAAAGACGACCTCACCTTCTCCATGATGGCCGGAGGCTTGAGCCAGGTCTTGTCCAGGACGTGCTTGGGGAGGTGCTCTCTCAGTCTCGTCAGGTAGTTGTATTGGGCGAAGTTCAAATACTCCGCGTTCTCATCACAGAGAGGCTGGTTCCTGTACATGAAACCTTTTATAAACCTGGCAGGGGCAAAAGAAAGTCAGTTCCACCTGATAACAGGGCAGTCTATTGATGCAGAGAACGGCAGGCATTGGAACTGCATTATCCAGACACCAATGCACAGTCTGCTATACCAAAAGAAGCAGGCTCCAGTCAACAGAGGTGTCTTTCTGTTAACACAGTCAACTACAAGAGATTGAATTATAGAAACCCCCCCTCTCTCTCTCTCTCTCTCTCTCTCTCTCTCTCTCTCTCTCTCTCTCTCTCTCTCTCTCTCTCTCTCTCTCTCTCTCTCTCTCTCTCTCTATATATATATATATAGTTTTTACTCAAAAGAGCCAACTTCCCAACATTACTGTATGTTTAACATACTTTTGTCAATTAATATATATATCATTAAATTGGGATATGGGATTTTATGACTTTGACATTTTTTTCTATAGAGTAAGCATAAGGTAGAACTATAAGAAACTATGAGTCATGTAGACAAATGTTTCGGCCCCTGTCTTCTTCAGTGTGCTCTTTTCAATCCCACAGTTCTTCAGTGTGCTCTTTTCAATCCCAGAGTTCCGAGGGCTTCTTACTTTTTAATGGTGCCGACGGCCCACTCCCTCTTCTTGCGGTTCCTCCTGGCCAGCACTCCTCTAAAGCATGTCTCAATCTTGATGGCTATGGGACAGGATTACACAGCTCTCTCAAAGCAGCCGTTTCACACCGCTGTTCTGTGCTTATCATCAGAGGTACAGTCTGCTAAACGTCTCTTGTCAGTCGGAGAGCTCTTCAGCACAGCGTTCACTCACCTGCTTGTTTCTGCTTGTGGTACTCCCCCTTCACTCTGTATCCTTTATACTTGGCTTGAATCTTCGTGGCTACAATGTAAACAAACAGGCAGGGTAATGCAGACTTAGTGGTATTATAGGCCCTATTTACAAAACTCTTTTAGGACTGCTTTCTGTGAAGATTATAAAGATAGGGCAGGCTCTCTTAGGTTAAACAATTATTTGAATAATTTGAATAAACTTCTAACCTTAATTAATTAAAACTAGATTTAAAAAAAACATCTCCACAAAACATTCCTTAAAATCGTCCCTCAAGTTTTGTGAATATGACTTTTCTTTTGTAGTCTGAAAAAACTCGAATGCCTACATTTATAAATGAATGAACCAATAAAAGTGTCAGTAGTAAACCCTACCCAGCTCATTCTTGCAGATCTGAAATGCGTCTTCGGTGGCGAAAAGCGTCCTGGGGTATCGGATAAATATCTTCGTTCTGCATGAAGAAAACAAAACAGAATCTGGAATTACTGAATTACGGAATGACATTGAATGTTTAGTACTATTCCAATACAATACTCTCCATCTCACAGCCCGGGGCTTCTCACCTGCCCAGCTTGTACTCGTCTGGTTTGTAGCCGATGTACTTGACCAGCCTCTCGACGCCCTCTGCAGGCCGGCCTCGCCAGTGTGGCCAGGTATCGGGGCACAGAGACTTGTACCTCTGCAGGAAGATCTCGTACCGCCGGCGGTATGCGAAACCGGCCCGTCTGACCCGCAGGTGCTCCATCAGACCCAGATACTTCACCTGGTGCCGAACCAGCACATCATCAAACCGTCCTGAAAGACAGAGAGAGAGATCAACAGGGGTACAGTACAGACTGTACATCCACCTCTAACCCAGTGCCAGCCTCACCTGCCTGCTTGCCATCGTTGGGTTTCAGACACCGCACATAGGAGGGCTCCTTGGCCGTGAGGATCTTAATCAGCCCCACCAAGCTACTCTTGAACTGGGTGGCAACCTGCGGGCACACAAACACCCTTTCAATCATGCTGCCTTCCGAGCACACTCAGGGACAGCCTCCCTCTCACTTTCTCTGGTCCTTACCGTCTCAGGTCTCTTCCTGCTGTCTAGCTCCGAGGACACAAAGCACTGCTTGACAATGAGATTGCGGGATTTGCACATCACCTGCGAGAAGAGGACTGGTCAGCCCCCGTCAACACTGCCGACAGTCAGACAAACAGACAGGCAAATGTATTCATGCTGTTAGAATCATTTTCTTACCTCTTTGATATTTCTATACAAGAGATCGTTGTTTTTGTCCAGAAATCCTGTCGCAATGATAAAAAAAAGATGCATGTGAAGAACCGGTAAAACCTCCAGTGCTCGATCACAGAAGTTAACAACGAACTACTGACAGGGAAGAACGTTTTAAAAAATGCTCCTGCACCACTGTATACAGTTATACAGAGTGGAAGCATTGTGTTAGTCCTCACCAATGACGCAGTAGGTAACCTCCCCAGCATAGTGTAGCAGCCTGAAGTCTCCACGCGCTAGTGTCTTGCGTGTCTTCTGATCCGCCAGCTTGTGCCTGGAGACAACAGGACAGGGCAGGGTTAGGGGTCAGGTAAAAACGAACCACCCCCACAAAAACCAATAGGTGCTTCATCAATGCTGCATGAAGAACTGTCTCTGAATGTCTTAACACGGGCATTCATTCCATCTCCTGTGGCTCTACAGCGGTACTCACGTCACAAAGTGGGGGTGATTCCCCACCGTCTCCTCCAGCTTCTGCAGGAACGTCAGGTCTGTGGCCCCCCCCAGTCTCAGGCACTCCTCGTCCTGGTTCACAGAAAAAACACACATTCAGGTTTGTGGACTGGACTGCTGCCTCTTACTTAGACTGTGCAGATGAACCCGCTGTGCAGGTGGAACTGTCCTGTGATCACTACCCTGCAGCTCACCAGCTTACCAGGACTGAGATGATGCCTCTGTATTTCTCCTCCACCAGGTCACAGATGATCTGGTTGTTGAAGTATTGCACTGGCTCCCACTGAAACACACAGAGAGAAGAGCAAAGAGATGTTTAGAGCTAAATCACTCACCGTATTTATGTGTGCCTGAATACATCAACCACACACATCTAGTTTCCTGAGAAGTCCTGTCCCTGAGTTGGTGAATTGAATTACTCTGGCTAGGTGGGATTTAGACAGGATGAAATTGAAATGCTTTAAAGACACCAGGGTTTAAATCAAACCAAAGCAACATCAACAGCAGTGTAGTCACCTCGATGCCCTCCATCTCATACTCCTCTTGCTCTGATTTCAGGGTGAGCTGGATGAAGAGCTGCTGCAGCTTCTCGTTGCAGTAGTTTATACAGAACTGTTCGAAACTGAAACACAGAAACAAAACCCCAGCGTTTTACCGCACAGTTCAGTTGAGATTCCTGCCAGCTACACGGAGACTAACTTCTAGCAGGATATATACATAGCAAACAGTGCCCCCTTACTTTCAAACGGAGTAACTGTTGCAAGGATTTTAAAGCACACACCCCCTGGCTGTTAGTAGTCATGGTTATTGCATTTTTACTGGTCCACAAATATACATTTATAAATATATAAATGTACTTTCTAGAATCCCAGCTCAGTTTGTGACATGAGAATAGGCAGATCTGTTGTGAGGGTGAAGGGTCCATACCTGTTTATATAGAACACTTCAAAGCCGTAGATATCGAGCAACCCTATCACTGTCTTCTTGGTGGGATCCTGAAGTACAGAGCAGAGAGACACACAGTCAACAGGGCCACACGGACTAGAGCCACCCCGTAATAAGGAGCTGTGTCAACAGAGCAACGTGACGGGTAACACCAGCACTGATGGCTTTTGATGTCTAGCTCTACAACGTTAACATTTGCTGCTGAGACATCTCCTCAATCCAAGTACATATGCTAGAACTTAGAACGCTAGAAAACCTAATATTGCAAAGAAAACAGAATGTGTGGATTCCAAAGTACCGGTTTGCCTGACCTCATTTTTTTAACACGTATATACTCCTACACCATCTAGAGACATGTTATGTATTCACCTCAATCTCAACTTAAAGTCTTACATGGGCCGTGGATCTTGGTGCTTTTCCACACGCCCAACCTCTAAAGCAACGCCATGGAAGAAATGAAGAAGCTGCATCTGTGCGGAGGCTGTGGGGCCCTTACCTGGTTTGCCAGAGACTCGTTGATCTTGTTGACCAGCCATGTAAACGTCCGTCCATAGATTGCTTTGGCCAGAGCGTCTCTGGCATAGTAGGCCTGATCTACATTCAAAGGGCTTAGAACCTGGAGGAAGGAATCAGTCACGAATTACTGCTATCAATAGTCATCAGGGAGATCACTTCCCATGCACCTCATTTCTAAGAATTTTTTTTGCCAAGATGACAACAAAACAAGGTCCCAACCTAACGTATGGACAGATCCTCTTTGGAAGGGTCATGATGCATCACGTCTTACCTCCTCTGCCCTGGTTTCTATCTTCCTGTGAGTGAGAGCTTCCTGTAGCACCAACACTGACACCCCCAACAACTACACAAGAAAGAGCAAGCAGTCAGAGGATCCCAGCTGTATGCATGCCCCCAGCTCCCTGCCAATCAAACAGCTGTATGGATTCTCAAGTGCAGGTTTACCTTTGAAATCCACCGCAGCTCTGAGTTGTTACCAATGACAGCGGATCCCTTATTATCTGCATCGTACTGAATGTTTCCCAGGTGAAGGACACTGGCAATAATCCCAAAAAGGTGCTTTAAAGGGAAGGGTTAGAGAAGAAACTGTTAAGCCACAGACTCAATTCCCTGCTACTGTATTGTCTATTCTTATTTTGTTGGTGCTCATATCCCCTGAACAGAGTTCTACGTACATACATTTCTAGTTATATTTCTGAGGCGCTCACCTCAATGTCGTTTTCATTGAAGTCAATGACGGAGAGGGCTTTGCGCACTGTCCTCCAGTTACTCTTGTCGTTGATGGAGCTTACTTTGGCACATTCACCCTGTCAGTGGAGAAAAAAGGCAATGCAGCGAAACAACAGTGCATGCAGCAAAACTTTACTGTGTCTACCTGTACCAACAGCATAGAGAAGAACACCAACCCATAGCAGGTATGGACATTACCTTCCCCAGGTAACAGTAGAGGTATAGAGGCAAAGAAAAACCCTTATTTGTGCCAATGTACCAGGTAGCTGTAGTGCTGTGTTTTGTTCTCATCTGTACCAGGTAGCTGTAGTGCTGTGTTTTGTTCTCACCTGTATCAGGTAGCTGTAGTGTTGTGTTTTGTTCTCACCTGTACCAGGTAGCTGTAGTGGTGTGTTTAGTTCTCACCTGTACCAGGTAGCTGTAGTGCTGTGTTTCGTTCTCACCTGTATCAGGTAGCTGTAGTGCAGACAATTGCGCTCCAGCCCCAGCCAGCGCAGCAGCTCCTCTTCGCCCCCTTCCACCAGCTGGTAGAAGATGTGGAAGTTCCTTTCTCCGTGGTTCTGGTGGACGACGCGCGATTTCTCCAGCAGGTAGCTCAAGATGTGTCCGCCCACCGCCGCCCCCTACAGGAGAATAAACAGCTGTGTGGCGGTTTTGTTTCAACCAGGGAAGAAAAATGGGTTTTGAAACCTGTAGTGTTAGTGCAATAAACAGGAGGTTGCTTGGAGTACTTTACCACATCAGCCCATTGATCCAGTGGTAATAGAATGTATCTGTAACTAGTAGACTGCTGCATTCTGGGTTCACTCTACCTTGAAATCAAACTGGATGTCCATGTACTTCCCGAAGCGGCTGGAGTTGTCATTCCGTAGAGTCTTGGCATTCCCAAAAGCCTGGAACAACGGCAATCAATTATGTATCTATTATGTTATATATCAATCTTAATGGCAGAAAATTAACAGATTTTGAAGTAGTGGGACGGGTCTCATCTGACCTAATTTACTGTGGGGTTAAAAAATTATACTGTTCAAAACGGGACGCTTACAACCCAACATGCTGGAATTAGAGACCTTGATAAACCTGACCCCTTCAGTCAGAGCCCCCAGCCTCATCTCCAACCTCAACCTCAACTCCAACTCCATCCCCATCCCCATCCCCACCCCAGCCTCTCACCTCGAGGACGGGGTTGGACAGCAGCAGGCGGTCCCGCACAGTCTGGAGCTGCTCTGTGCAGGGGCAGGTCACAGCGTAGTACTGCAGGATCTTCTTAGAGGCCTCGGTCTTGCCCGCCCCGCTCTCCCCAGAGATCAGGATGAAGTGGTTGTTGTACTCCGTCAGCATGGTGCGGTAGGCATTGTCAGCCAGGGCATAGCTGAGGCAATCAAGAGGCAAAGGTGGAATTGACTGCAATATTCTGACATGCTTTTTTAAATGAATCCTTTCACGTGCACTGTACAGGTTGTACTCACAGATGGGGAGGCAGCTCAAAGAAGTTGACCCCCATGTAGATTTCCATCTGTTTGGGGGTGTAGATCTCCAGGTCCTTGTAAGGGTTAACTGAGACCAGCAGGGTGCCTATATACGTCTGACAATTCACACAGACAGAGGAAGAGTATTATTAATCTACTGTCGACGAAGGGCAATTGCTAAACTGTGCAGTCCACACCAGGTCTTGTTTTTAGTTTTTACGTGTATGTCTGTTTTATGGATTATTCTTTTATGGCTAGTCCTTGTGAATTGTTCACTGTTTTAGGTGCAGTTTAGGTGAAGTGTGTGTAAAATAACCAATTATGAAACTCAAAAATGGAAAAAAATATATCCTAAACAAAGACATTGCCAAGTATAAATGTGAGCCGCATGAATGGACCAATATTTCATTAAAGATACTACACCACCAAACATGTAAAGTTTCAGGAATCAACCGAGTTTTACCTCTAATTTGTCATTAACTAGCCCATGTAAACTAATTATTGGGTCTTTGTCTCAGATGGAGTGTGTGTTTGTTTGTAGTTCAAGTCAGAAAGCGTATTTTGCTTTGAGGATCCTGGCATTGGATGGTGCCTGGAGTGTATCTGGAAACAATGGCAGAGACAGCCAGATGGTCACGGTGACAGGGGTACAGACTCATGCCTGCTGAAGTCTGGCTCAGTCCTGAATAGTACCTGTCTGATAGTGATTCTCCACCTCAGTTGACTAGCTGGAGCGATGAGGCATAGCCCTGGCACTCAGGGACCCAGGAGGAGGCTCTGATTAACTGAACATATTACTGATGAGGCAGGCTCCCATAATCAACTCTAGTGACATCGTCAGTGTGTCTACTTTTCTTTACAGCTTCTGGAGTTTCCCATTCCCTAACTGTACCTCTGAACTGTGGTGTTAAGAAGTTATATTGCAGCTGAACTGTAATAGTGGGGACAGTACTTTACATTAAATATACTAAGCTCAGGATCAATCGGTAGCATATTTACTCTGCAAGAAAGACAAAAGAAAATAGAACAACTAATAACTGATAGCCCATTTGGAAGAAACCTCACATCTGTGCAAGGCTATTGAATGCTTTATACAAGCAAAACCAGCATAGGCACATTCTATTAAGAGATTCTTCACATTTTACCACCTGGAGCTGGGGGTGGTGGGGTCAGGTCCTCATCAGAGATATATTAATCAAAACTCATTGAAACATCGAAGACATTCAAATCGACTTCCAACTGAAACCTTTCCCATTTGAATGTCTTGGGTTTCTCTAAGTGACTCTGGCACTGCGGAGCGCCACGGGGTTACGGACAGAGCATATTTACATAGATGAGGTTCTCTCTGAAGCGTTTCCTCAGGTTGTCCAGGAAGGCCGATTCACTGGTGTAGGAGTCGAGCAGCACGAAGTCCTGGATCCCGACCCGGTCTCGTGCTGTCAGGGCGCCCTCCATGTCGAGCTGGACTCGGCTCAAACGTACCTCCGATCCCTGGGACACACGAGCAGGGGGGCAGGTTAATCTCCAGGGACGTGAAGCAGTACAAATCAAACCACTGAAGCTACGTGTTGTGACGTTTTAAAGCAATTTGTTACTGCTGTTTCTCTTGACATTAAAAAAAAAAAAATTGCTAGAAAAGTTGACAGAAAATGTTGCCGGAAAGTTGTATTTTAAGAGATACACAACACAATGTCTTTATCATAAACAAATGACTTCCTCGTGCTGTCTCTTTTATCTGTGATTTATATAGAAAAAGATAATAAAGCTGCATTCGGATTTTGCGGCAGGCAACACTAAGAGTATGGCACAGCTATCCTTATAGCAGCTTTTAAAAAAACATTTGTTATTTGGGATTTTCCAAAAGCTGTTTTCAGGATAGTGGCACCACAATTATTATTTAATCCTGGGGTAAGTCATGTCTTTATTGCCTGGAGAGGCCAGGCCAGCCCCTCACTCACACTCCATCTCCCTCTCCCCAGCAGTGTGAGCCACATTGAAACTCATAGCAGGGTTACCTGCTAAATCCCTGAACACTCTCACTGCTGGAGAGATCAGGTACCCCTAGCTTTATAATAAGCCCAACAGCAATGCCAAGTGCAACGCTAGTTAGTCATATATCAACAAGTCGTGGGCTTTGAGCTTATCAATGGCACTACAATGAAGACCCCCCTTTACTGGACTAGCAGCTCTGATAACAAAGCGTCCCCAGCGTCCTGTTTCCTCAAAGTGTATCTGAAGATGTCAAGGCTGCCTGCACTCATGTTAGCACACTACCTTTCAGCGGAACAAACACCACTGAAAACATCAGCTGTGCAACTCTTTGAAACCCAAGTGTGCAACAAACAAGCACAGCCACCTAAAACATTTCTACCACTGCGCTGGAAACCTGACCAAGCAGTGAAGAGATAATTACAACAGACTGCTATGTTTGTCTGACGATTCACCTGTAAAAAGACACACTTTTCTTTTTGTTGTTTGAAAGAAGACGACGCAACTGATATATTTTATAATATTATAAAACTGACGATCAAATACATCATAGTAATATGTATTATTATTCTTATATTAATATTATTATTATATAATAATAATATAATCGTAACGATAATTATAATTAATACAACAACAACACAGTTGTTGTTGTTGTTGTCGTCGTTATGGGGGGGGGGGGGGGGGGTTGCATTGCTTTATTTTATTTATTTATTTTCTAAATTACGCTCTGAAGCAAAAGTGTTCCAGTTCAAGTCAGTCCTACCCTAGAGGGACTTCCCTTTAACCTAATTCTAAAACTGCAAATCAATCCGAAGCGTGGGGCCACATCAGGGCTTCTAATCTCCGGTCTGCTTCCCCGTCTCCATCTCCTGATAATCCATCACTGTGAGCCGGAGCAGAGGAGACAGCGAGGAGATACAGGTTCCCTTTCAGACGCTGGAGCTCGTGCCAAACTGCAACCATCGCAGTACCACCCACCCTTCTATTATTCCACTATACCACTGAGAAAAAAACACAAACACCCCACGCCCTTTAATCCAGTCAGCCGTGGCAGAGAACGTCCTGCTGAAAGAAAGAGAAACGGATGCACAAGAATAGCTCTGCTTTGGGAGGTCAAGCGATTTGTTTCAACAAGAAGAAAAACAAAACACTGAGGGCTCGGTGGGCGGTGCAGGAGGATTACGAGGTGAATCGTTCACCTCTGGAGGTGCTTAGAGATCACAAGGGTCTTATGGTCCAGCCATCAGGTGTCAAGAAAAGGCAGAACACAAGTGGCACCTGGGCACCTATACCAGCAGTATCACAAAGAGAAGCCATGAACACTGAGCAGCTCCCTCGCCACTCAGAAGATACCTGAAGGGGGTCCATGGTCGGTTTGTGCCACATTCACAGGGCAGTCAGTGGTTAAATACAGTGCTGCTATTCATCAGTGAAAAAGAATGTAGAAAACCATTGCAATGAATGCATTCAATTGAGACGAAATGGCCAGGCGCAGTGCTAGCGAGGCTGAACTATAATTTGAAAAGCAGTTTAGAGCCATCATACCTGCACTGTAACTGCATTGAGACTGCAGTCACTGTATTGCAACATCTGCTATTACTGTGCGTCTCTGCTTGAACTTATTTTATATCCTATCATTGTTAACTGTTTGCAGTTATGTTTAATGATATATTTAATGAGTTTTATGAATTTCTTCATGATTTAGAGTTTTTTTTTCATTGTCAGCCTGCAGCTAATAGAATACTTGTATAAGAAGGATGTCTTTGAGTTTTCATTTAAAAAAACAAACAAAAAAGAAACATTTAAAACAAGAATGCCACCTGTCTAAATGTAGTTATGAGAGTCCTTATGTCAAAGCATGGCATTAAAATTGGCAAACAAATACATCAATACAAAGTTACATTTATTCAGATCTGTTCAGTCGCTATAATGTTATAAAACCACTGATATTAAGAATATTTAAAAGCTTTTCAATTCAGTTTCTGAGTTGTTTATTTTGTATTTTGTAACTCTAATAGGTTGAAATTACACTTCTACCATCTTCTCACACAATGCATTAGCTGCTAGAAAGGCAGTATATTGTGAGCTCCTTGTGCATAATGCTTGATTGGTTTGCAGCTGCTGTTCTTCACAAGTCACCACACTGCATAAGCCTGTCCTATCTTAAAGGTAAATGAAAAAAAGAAGCAGTAAAGAATAGTAAGGATTATATTCCACTTACTTTGAATAGATGTTGAGAAATATGAATTCTATATATTTTAATTTGAACACGAATCATTGAAAATCCCCTACCTTGTATATGTGCCTCTCCTTTGTCAGCCTCGTAGAGAACGGTTGTGTGTTTAAAGGAGAACTCACTTTTCTTATAGAAAAAACAAGTCCTATCTTTGACAGGAAACATTGACAGCTGAAGCCTGACAGGGTTTCACCAATAAGAAACCATCAATAGTATATATATATATATATAGAGAGAGAGAGAGAGAGAGAGAGAGAGAGAGAGAGAGAGAGAGAGAGAGAGAGAGAGAGAGAGAGAGAGAGAGAGAGAGAGAGAGAGAGAGAGAGAGAGAGAGAGAGAGAGAGAGAGAGACTGACTATTCAAATGCATGTTTTCATTTATATTTTAGCGCTATTATTTCATGCATGGTTATTTTGGTAAGCAGAACTCACAGAAAGACCAAGTCCTGCCAGTCCCTAGGGTGAGCCAGTGACTGGACCAAGGGCAAACTGCACTAAACAGTGATGAATCTGTTTAGAATTGTGATCCCCTTTCCTGAGCCTCTCTCCTCGTAAGAGAGATGAAGGACATGTTCTCAGATACACATAGGCAATGTGCTCGCTGCGGTTCTGTATTCACTTCGGCTCGACTCGGCTCGGCTTGGCTGGTTTCTTGACGTCAACCCAACAGTGGCTGTGCGCGCCTAACAAAGACTTCCTACCGACCACTTCCTACATCCATAGCCTGGAGCCAAAACAAACACAGAGCTGCTAAAGCAGGATACTCACCATCCGACGTCCACCCAGACACTGGGAAACCAACTCTGTAATATTATAATTTGGGTTTATTCAGAGGTGTTTATTCTCCCTGGAGGTGTCCACACTTTAGGAGGGTCTCTTAATCATCTTAACCTTGTCCCTCATCAACTCCAGTGATTCAGATGGGGGGGGGGCTGGTGTGTTAAAGCAAGAATCGAATTAACAGAGACCCCCAAATCTCTGTATTCTCCTCTATGGAACAGTGGTAACCTGCAGTGCTGTCTAGAAATAAAACATCTGTATATGTCCTATTGAAGGTTTGGATGGTATTAACAACTAATAACAGTTGTATACAATAACCTGTCAATGCCACATTACAGCTTACAGTCATTTATTTTTTATCAAGTACGTGTTCCTGGAAATTACTTTTTCCAAACAGTATTGTTCTAGCTTGGTATTACTAATAATGGCACACTGTATTATTGGGTTGTTTATAGCAGATCCATAAGCCTATTCCTTAATACAAGTGCTGTGCTGTACATGGCAACCATGTAACCAACCCAAGAACAATGAGCTAAAGTACAGTGCTGGAAATGTGCACAAGCGATGTTATAATCATCCACATAGGAGCTGTCATCTACACTGCTTTTATTAACTGTCCCTAAATCAGCGCCGGAAAATATACTGGGACTATGCTCAATGTGGAAGAAGCTAAATACATGTGACGGGAATGGGGATGAGCGACCCTGTGCCTGTACCAGCGATCCTGCGAATCGCCAGGCAATCTGAGTCCCCAAAGCACCTCCACAGTAGAATAACGCTTTACAGTGTGCAGACTGCAGTGACTGGAGGACAGCTTGCACGGTGCTCTGATAGAGTTCACAGTTTAAAGGCTTTTCACAGTTTATCCACAAGAAAGGGTTTTACATAACTTGACTGAATCCAAAAGCCAGCTGCTGAGCTCACCAAATACAGAGCAGGCATGCAGGGGCTGTCTTTCTGTGTGCACAACAGTACTTCCTCTTCTCTCCTGAAGAGGGAGCTGACGCACACCGCAATATGGCAGCTGCTTGCTCTCTCCTCCAGTCATAATCAACAGCAGCAGCTACCTTTGTGTTTCAGCACAAACAAAACTAACAAGTCTTACATTAGCAGAAAGAAACAGAAGTAATTCACCACGGCGAGAGAAGAGTAAAGCCTGTTCAGGAATGGTGTTAAACGGGGGGGGGGGGGGGGGGGGGTTAGGGTGTTGTCTGTGACTATCACCATTTGATGCAACCTAGGCAGATCAACCAATTAAGACCAAAGCTGCTTTTTTCTGTTTTGCAAAGAGGGAGGGGGGGTTCTGGCAAGTGATCAAAGTGTTTACATAACACAGCACTGTCAGCAGCAACAACAGCGATTCAGCATTGAACAAACAAGGTCACACTCCAAAGCACTGTACCAAACTGATTCATGACCTAACACAAGTTAGTTTTTTTTTAAATCCGTCTTGGACAGTAATACCTCTAATGTCTGGCTCTGTGTGTCTGAAGCAGGATTGGAACAATAGTCAACTGTCGTGATGTCATCGACAAGTTGTTCATTCCTGATCATTTATTTCAATAATCGTGTTTCGGACAGTTACCTAAAGTGTTTCTCTCTATCTGTAGAGAACCGATTCAAGTCCATAAAGAGATTCTGGGTGATGTTTGGTGGAATGGAAATGCATCTAAATGAATCCAGTCCCCACTCTACAGCGAGAGAGAACACCAGAAAGCAGAGTTAGAAAAGATAAGGGTGTAGAGAGAAAGAACTACTAACTAGGCCGAACGTTTCAATTAACTCGGGTTAAAACAGGATTAAGACAATCCTGACTACAGTGATCACTTGTAGCAGATTATTTGTAAATGAATATTTCACTTTTTTCCAACTCCAGTCTCAAGTCTTTATGTCCTGCAGTGCCCCTTCCATAAAAAACAAAGCCAAACCAGAATGCCATGCTGTTTTCATGTGTTCCACGCAAGTGAAGTAACCACAGTGCATCTCACTTGCGACGGATGCTTTGCTTGGAAGGAGCCCTGATGAGGCCTGTCCCTCCCCATCGCTCTCCACCCGCTTTGTGAGTGATCCCGTTGTTTAAGCTGTTACGACTTCACCTGACGAACCGGGGAGGAAAAAAAAATTAAAATAAAATCCCACGACTTTTAAGATCAACGCAAAGTTGAGACGATTCACCGAGACTCCTGTAACACACGTTGTCTTTTTATTTTCTGTTTTGCATTTTTCTTTTCTTTTAAAGGCTGATTTGTCTACTGGTGCTGGAACACAGAAATGATTTGACTTAAGCGTTTGCTTCTGACAACTGCTTCGATTCCTGCATGGTGCCCCTCATTTAATACCTGCGATTTTCATAAAACCCGCGTTTCTAATAACATGATAATTCCAGACAGACAGTAATCTTAGTGCGGAGGGCTGTATAAGAGTAAAGCATTGTTAATACATGCAAGGGGGTGCAGTATAGTATGCAGGCTGGCACCCTCAGAGATTCCAACAGATCCAACTTTATCCGCACATGAGAGTTTTTCCCAGAGGTTAAGGGGGTGAAGTTACGAAATGGTCGCACCTTTGAGTGGAACCGAAATCAAAGGGAGGCACAGCAGTGAGAAAAAGTCCCAGGACTCAAGCTATCCTTTTAAAATCAACCCCCAGTTAGCGGATAGGTTTCATGGCTGCCAGTTTTAAAATGCAAAAGCTTTTATTTTTAAAGGGGGTGTGGTGGCGCATCCTTTGATTTTCTGTTTTCTATGTAAAAAAAAAAAAAAAAAAGAAAAAAAACCCTTAAAAGATAATCCATTGGATCAAATTGACACAAAACGCTCTTTTTTCAGTTTCGTTACAATCGCTGCAACTCGTGTGAAAGGCGACTTTTTTTTTGTTCCTTAAAATAACAAAACAAAACAAAAAAGGTTTTAGAATCCAGGCTACAATCCATTACACATATTCCTTTGCATATCCTTTCACTAATTATTCATTAGAAAACATTTAACGTCACTGTGGATTTCACACTGTGCAGTCTGCACACAAAAGAAGGGGATTTGGCCTATTTAGAGAGGGGAGGAGCAGGGGCAGATCTCTAATCTGAGAAACTCTAAGAAGGTGGGGGTCTGCTTGAGACAACGGGCGGACTAAATTGTGCATTTAACGGTCACTGCCCCCTGCCCATTCTAACACTCATTTACAGAGGAGCTCGAACAATAGCGTCTTGTAATTTGGACTTCATTACTCAGACTGTGGGCCCCGTCGAGACCGGGGGCTCGCCTCAGAGGGTTTTCTTCCAGCAGTCAGCTCCCGACCCCCCCGGCACCTCTCCACAGCCTGGCCCTACTTTAAGCCAATGAGACAGGTGAACAATATCCTTAAAGCAACACCATTTGAAACGTCAGCTTCAATCGCACAATGACCTGTCGGGATTCACAACCGTTGCACCCCCTTTCCTGCATGGGAACTGTTTTTTATATGTGAAGAAGGGAAATCTACGCAGGGTAAAAGAAATCCAAGCAAACGACTGTAACGCATTACCACGGGTACCGTGTTCACGACCGTCTGTGTCGATGAGAATCTCCCGGAGCAACTAAATAAATAACATCTTTAACACAAGCCGTCCCCTCTCATTCCTGGCGGGTGTGACATTACATTACAGACACTGATTAACAACACTAAGACACACACACACCTGGGCTTCAGATGGGCACAACGCTAGAGAATAAAGAACCTGAGGAGGATATGTTAGTGAAAGCAGTCGCCCTCACTGAACAACACCACTAGGATTCCTTCTGACACAACCCTGGCAGACACCAGCATTTCCAGCAGCGGCAACACCGTGAATCTGGAAGTGTACATGGGAGGGCATTGGTACTGGTGTAGTAGCACAGCTATGCATTCCATTGGGATGTCAACTCGTACCACATTTTGCCATTCTGACATCCAGTTGTAGCTGCCATTGTTCTGCTCTTGCTCCTTAGTACAGATCCTTGGCATTGCTATGGGAGGACCACTGCATTGCAACTGAAGACGATTTAGGAAGGGCAGTTTACACATTTAATAACCAGGATTGTCTGGATTATCACTACCACTGATATAGCTTTGCGTATGTTCAGGTACAGGTCAGTACTGTTGCTGCTATCCGTAAGCACGCTGCATCCCGCTAGCATCTAATAGCAAAGTTGATACCACATTCTCCTTAAAGAGAAACAATGCAAAAGAATTTGGTAAATACCTCTGGAGTCATGTCGAGATACAGTCAGAGCAGCTTCAAAAAGAAGATATCCAGATAGAATCGAGTGTTTCAGTGTCCAGTACAGCGTGCCATTGTGCAGGAGAAGCTGACCCTTATTGTTGAGCAGTTGGGTTGGAATGAGTGATGTGGGGACCTGTCAGAGGCTCCAGGTAAGACCCCATTGGTTTACATCCTGGCTATCCTCAAGGTAAACCGGCCACCAAGCTGCTCCGTCAGCATCGAGAGTAAGGACCAGTCCTGTAGTTTTAGAGCCCCCCTGTAGCAGTCTAGCGGTCTCTCTCTCAGCTGGCACTGAGACTCATCAATGATTAACATCAGGGAGTCAGAGAGATCTTGTTCAGTGGTTACCTGTGTGTCCACAGCTTCTCTGTGTAACAAAAGGAACTGGAAATCTTATCCACTCCCTGCATCAAATTACTGATCTTTGATTAGACAGATACATTACCGGCTAATTACAAACTGCTCAGTAATGCTCCACAGTGCTGATGCCATTATTATCATTTTGCATCTTCCTACAACTTTTAAACCAGTTTAAAATGTGTTAAAAGGCATCTGATTTACCACTGCCGTGTATTTCCATGTGTTCTGATACACTCTGAGCAGCGTAAGTAAGTGTCAGATTCCAGCAGGTCCATAATACAGGTTTATTGTAACACATTTGCACAGCCATTTATATTATGCATTTCCCATGTTTGCTGAGCAAACATTTATAATGGGTGACTTGAATAAGCTTCGATTTTTTATAACTTAAAACATTTTGCATGACAGGAATATGATGTTTACACATTTGATCACTGCTGAACACCTGATGCAAGATAAGGAGCACAAATATTGATTCTTGTGCTAATATCCTGGGTGTATTGCTATGGCTGTACTATTGTGAATGGAAATAAAGTTGTTAGTGAAGTGCTGTGTGCTGGAGCTGTGGTAGTGCAGTGCAGGGTCTCAAGGCACCAGCCTCTTTAAAATGGAAACATTAACAGGGGGGTTCACATTACACACTGTCTGATAAGAGGGCTGTTATTCTAATTAAGAGGGCTCTATACATTCTAAACACGAATACAAAAGACTGTTACAATGTGTGGCCCATGTTTTCTGTTTCCTCCCCTCTGTCTTTGTAGCTATGTGCCACACTGGGCTGTCATTCCCAGGTATTAATACTGCTAGCAAGCACTCTGTATATAGAGAACACACTGACTGTGGAAGGCTCAGAATAAGCACAGCTATTTATACCTGAGCCAGGGGAGAGGGGAGCCTGATCTGTTCTAGAGACGGCATGTTTAAGGTGGGACAAAGTATTTGTAAGGATATTCCTCCAGATATTAGTATATAAAGACATATGTCACATTTATAAACCATACTGGCATTATTATTATTATTATTATTATTATTATTATTATTCACAGAGGCAGCATGGCAGTGCTGATTCACAGGGGTAGCATGGCAGTGCTGATTCACAGGGGTAGCATGGCAGTGCTGATTCACAGAGGCAGCATGGCAGTGCTGATTCACAGGGGTAGCATGGCAGTGCTGATTCACAGGGGTAGCATGGCAGTGCTGATTCACAGAGGCAGCATGGCAGTGCTGATTCACAGAGGCAGCATGGCAGTGCTGATTCACAGGGGTAGCATGGCAGTGCTGATTCACAGGGGTAGCATGGCAGTGCTGATTCACAGAGGCAGCATGGCAGTGCTGATTCACAGAGGCAGCATGGCAGTGCTGATTCACAGAGGCAGCATGGCAGTGGGCTGATTCACAGAGACAGCATGGCAGTGCTGATTCACAGAGACAGCATGACAGTTGATTTCTGAAGCCTAGGGTCCAAGTGCACATGTTTAATAATTCCAAAGCCAACATCAGTCAAATGTTGTTATTGTAGGGACTGGGGCCAAGCAAACTGATGTAAAATGTTAGTGATTTTACAGCGACTTACAGAGAGAGTACAACATGCTCTAAGAACACTGCTTAGCTACATAACCAGACAAGACCTGAACACCTTACCATGGTTCAACAACAGCTTTCGGCTGGTCTGGTAATGAATGAAGAAGTAATTTGGTCTATAGCGCTTTGTGCAGGTACAGTAAATGAATGTGCTGGGTTGGTCTATAGCGCTTTGTGCAGGTACAGTAAATGAATGTGCAATGAGACAACTTGCCACTTTGCTGGCTTACAGCATCTTGGTTTGAGAGAAAGGTGTCAGTTACTAAGTAAATTAGAAACGTCAATGACCTCTAATGTATCTCCCTCTGCCCGTCTCTCAGAGAGTAGCTGTGCTGTCCTGTATACCTCCCCACCCCTGTGATGGCTGTCCAGCCTTAACAAGCTTTGCGCTACCCACTGTCCGGCAAATCCAATTATACACGAGTCAGGGGTTGATTTTTCCTATTAAAGATTTCACGCTGAGTGTAGTATAACCCAAGCGAGGCTGTTCCCACCAGGTCTCTTCATCTGTCATATTAATGGGAAGGCAGTGGAACAGGGGGCCCTTCACTTACTCATCAACTCCCAGTCCAGCCAAACAGCAAGGTCAACAGTATTACCCCAGAGATGTTGCCAACATCAATTCCAGACATTGCTTCTTCTTACATGCAGTTTATTTAATCAGATACATCCTTTCATTTCAGTATTAACTGATAGCAGTCCTTGGCAGGCAAGGTTGTGTGCTCTGTCCAACTTTTCATTACCTTGTGTTTGTCGAGGCCTGTTTAACCTTATAGTGACAGTGTGGCACATCAGTTTAGTTTAGTATCCATGCAGGAATGTTAGGCATTGAAGATAAAAGAAAGAGTGCTATCTAACTCTGCAGGTAATGATTTTTGCATGACAAACAATGCCACTGCTTGCAAGTCCTGTACCTCCTTGCAGCCCCCCCCCCCACCCCCCCATTAAAACTAATTTCTAACTGCATTTTACACAGTGTGTCACCAATGATCAAATACTGTGATTGCTTTTGACTCAGTTTGCAAAATATTTACTAATATTTCTATTGCTATCGCGTTTTAACCACTAAGGCCAAATTTAAAAGAATGTTTGCACAAAACAGGCTACCTTACTATGGAATATCACTGTCAGCAACACCGTGTAGCTCAACTAATCAAATCTATAGGTACTTGCCTGTTGTCCCTTCGCTTCCTGCTTATCGGAGGGCTGTTTCGGAGGGGCAACACCTGGGGGTGTAATACATATTCTTTCTTATTTCCGGTCCTCCAACCTTACGTCATACAGTAATATAGGTGTATTGTATTGTTTTTAGCTTTGCAAAGGCGCTCAGAAATTTTGAAGTGGAGTGCTTTTACTGTAAGTCAGATTAGTGTACTGTCATCCGCAAGCAGTACAACCAAGCGTTACTGTTTATCGATTTAAAAAGGGACACCGAGTCCAATAGACTCAACACTGTAATTCTCATGCTGATTACGTTATACGTTGGGGGTGCGGCACTCTCGCATAGATATTAGTAAACGTCAAGATAGACATTATAAAGTTAAAATGATAGTCTTTTATGTGTGGAATAGTGATGTAAACGCTTAGTGTACGGGCAGCATCTTCAGGGCCGGAGCAAGCTTTCATCTAGATTGGGCAATAAAATTTGCAGATGTTGGTTTCCATTTTCAAACTTGTTGTTCAAAGAAGTCACAACCTTTGTTTTCCATTTGGTTCGACATGTAACTTAACCTTAAAAAAGGAATGATTAATTAACTTAGCTTAGTGTACTGGACATTAGCATGTAGACCCATGGTCCTTGCATGCGCAGAGTTTGACGGCGTTCAAATAACATCATTCGATCTTCTCGCATGCTATGCCGACACAGGCACTGCTCATTACACGAAGTCTTCTTGTCCATAAACTACGCCATATTGTTCGTCCACGATATTCGCTAATGCACTCTTTACCACGCGTGGGCGCGCGGCAGTGCGTGGTCCCATCAACGCCCAGCCAGCCCCGGATTACCCCTAGAGTGCCCGGAACGTGCGTCTCGGTCGTCTTACCATCAGTGTATGGAATCAGATACAGCCTGTCTTGCATATTACTGATAGCTCCTTGGCAGAAGGGTGTCTCTGCCAACGTTTCAGGACCGTTGTGTAGGCGCTGTTTTGGAAAACCCATGCTCACACTATCATCACTTTCCAGGCATGAATGTACATGAAAAAAAGAAAGAGTACGTCACCAATGATCAAATACTGTGATTGCTTTTGACTAAGTTTGCAAAATATTTACTAATATTTCTTTCTTGTTTTCAGCTATCAAAGTCTCTCTGGTCAATTCAGGTTAATCAATATCCAAGGTCATATAAAACTCAACAAAGAAGGTCTTCAATGGAAATAAAGGGGGGCCAGCGACAATATTGGTTTTACTAAACAAAGGTAAGAAAATAAATTTTAAAACCTTGGTTTAACACAGGCATGTAGCTGCCAGTACTAACCATATGAATGACAGCATCTATCAATAGCTACAACCCCATCTAAAGTAAATGCAAATAATACCAGTGTTAAAGTTATACTGTAACACTTAGATATCTGTCATAGAAAGGCTTTTTCGTTCTGCAATCCCCTGGTGCTGTCTCGCCTAATGCTTAGATCCCTTGTACTGTACTGTATCAATGGCACTTCTAATAGCCATGACTAAGCCAATGAAGGCACTGCCAGCCAAACACTATATGCTGTAGCATTGGTGCACAAAGGATGAGGCAGACTGCATCACATCCAGACATTCCCAGTTCACAGCACTGACGCTTAATGGCAGATAGGCAGATAGATAGATAGATAGATAGATAGATAGATAGATAGATAGATAGATAGATAGATAGATAGATAGATAGATATTGACGTATCAAACACTTAAGAGTTAATAAAGTCTGAAATATGCATGTTCTTTTATCATTTACTCCCAGTGCCTCATGAAAAAGAACCGAATGATCAACTGAGGGTTCAGGGTAACATGAAACCCCAAACTTAAAGAAATATACATAATAACATAAAGAAACAGAAAGCTGCAAGAACAGGACATCCTTACCTGGGAATCCATTGTTTCCTTTTCTAGAAACTAAACCAAAGCCCTGTAGTAAGAATCCCAGGTCCAGGGGGATGGGGAAAGAGCTTCTGGAGATCCAGGCTGCTTCTGCGAGTCGTCAGTTTAGAGGAACAGAGCTGAAGGAGGAGCAGAGATGAGCAGAGCAGAGCACACCTCACCCCATTGAGTCACCTGGATTTATAGCCATCCCACAATGCTCAGTGAGCAGCTTGGTCAGGTACTGAACACACACAGAAGGTGGCCTATTTTTCACTAGCTTGATTCCCCTGTCGTCTCAATACAGGAGACACTCACTAACTACCTTTCTAGTTCCGTTGCCTTTATTAAAACTCTCCTCGCTGGATAAATTGTCAGGTTTTAAGAGTAATTTAACAAATTAAAATATATCCAAAGCGGCAGACTGAGCAGCTGTTTTTTCTAATGAGAGTTTATTGATTACTGAGAAAGACAAACACAGAAGATAGGGAAAACAATACATATCATGTCAGCTGATACTGACCCCCCTGTGCAATCCGGCACAGAGTCAATGCTTTATGTATCTGTGGAGTGTTAGTTGTCGTTTTGATGCTTCTGATTTCTGCTGCTCAAATTCATTTTTCCCCAATGCTGGCTTTCAGACAAATTCACTGAGCCCTGAGAACACTGCAGTTGCCTAGCTGTTTCATGTCCTCATTGCAAAACACTGTGTTATGATTGAGGAATCAAATAAACCTTTTCAAAAGTCCACTCAGACACAGAATGTCAGTAAACCCAATACTAAAGTTTAAGGAACATAAAGGGCACTGGAGGCTTTTTCCTCTTCGCAGAGGGTACTGGGACTAGAAGCAAACTGGGGCTGCAGGGTTCTGCCCCTAGTGGACCCCGTCAGGGATTGACACCAAGCACACCCAGAATTGCAGCTGCAGTAAAGCAGCCCCACGAACCCAGAGTCTCCAGTGTTCAGACCTTCTTTTGTTCCTTAATCCCTTAATTGAGGGTAACAGGCCGGGCCCTGTGTTGTCTCTCCTCATCTTGTCTCAATTCGGATGCTCTGATCGCTGGTGAACAACAACCAGCAATTAGCCACACATGAATGTGCACACGACCCTAAGCAGGCCAGCAAGTGACCTAATTCTGCTACTTGGGGTCAGTTGGGTGGAAGATGTATCATACAAAACAGGGGGGTGGAGGAGCAATCCTCAATGTTCCAGGATATCTAGTCCTCAATTGGATGCCAGTGGGTTATAGAATGATCTAAATAGTAGTACTACACCCAAATAATATCGGAAACGTGTCCATCTCTGATCTCCCCATCAAATCCAACGTGCTTGTTGTTAAGAAACTCAGTTGTTGCACATTATTTGTGTTTAGATTTCCAAAGCACACATTCTGAAGATCAAGATGATCTGTGATTGTTGCATCATGTGATTGCTGTGACCTGCGCCGAGGCAAAATGTTGCATCTTATGGGAGCTGTGCAGGAATAATCCTAGCAAGATAACTATGCTGTTTTCTAATATCAGGATCCTTAAAAAAAGGCTACATAGCCAAAATAATTGACAATTGCTCACAAACCCTTTATGCTGACTCAGTTGAAACCCTTTTATTCAGATTCCCTGAATGGATGACGAATCACTGCACACTGGCGAACAATGCACAGCCTATCTGTCTCAATAACTATGCTACTTGCCTGCTCTGGATTGACCACTTCTTTTGAAGACTGGAGGTCAGTACAATTCCAATATTGGGATGTCAGGCACTGACTTTAAAGTACGGCAAACCTCTTTGAATTAAAGCTGCTGTGTTCCACAGTTCAAATTTACACTCGCTGTTCTTTACCATGCTTTCACTGTGCTTTATTACACATTGCTATGATTTTACTATGGTAAACTTTTATAAGGACCTACAACAGCGTGCACTAATTATAGAATGCAGTAAAGTCCCTTGTTGTGACCAGCTCCTTACAAAGACCAGCTCCCCATTAACAAGACCAGACCCTTTAATATGGAAGCAGTCTGAAGAGCTCTATACTGACCAGATCTCTATTCATTATTACGGGATTAGCACCTCTTGCCACCCACACTGCGTTTCCAATCCATGGGCGTAGTTAAATAAATATGGCAGCTTTTTTCCCTACAAATATACTTGGGCTCCACAGTGTTCCGCTTTCATGGAAAAACTACAGCGCTACTTTGGAACTGCAGCCCAGCCGCACTCTACAAACGCATCGCAAACACAGCTAACTCAAGATGGCATGTCGTCGCATTGACGGCTTTGACTAGTCTTTCATGAGGGTAAAACCAGCGATCAAGCCCAACTAACAAACAGCAGTGTGGGAGGAGGGCCTTTCAAATCACACTGCAGTGTACAATGTCATTGCAACTAAGCGGAGATCAACTGGCGCTGTCCAGGGTTAAAATGACTACCAAAGCAACAGGGCAGTATTACATCTGTTGAAGGGTAGTGTACCTTTATATTCAGTTTTTAGAAAGGATTGCAACATTCTAGGGATGATTTTCAAAGCTTTTTTTTGTTTGTTTTTTATCCCAGAGTATGAATTACTCCATTGTTTTAAGTTAAAAAAAAATACCTTTAAGTTACCAAAAGAATAATAAGCATTCTAAGTGTATGTATCGTGTGTGTTGAGTGCAAGTTTTGGAACTTTAAGAGTAATGTGCATGGTTTGAGTAAAGTCCGTTCACAGCGCTTGCTCTGAGACAGCGTGCTGGAAAGGATGGGCACTAGGACCCAGTGGATGCCCCAGGTCTGAGGAGGCCGATCTTTTTTGTCCGTTAAGTCCATGCATGTAATCATCGATTGTGTCTATTGTGAAACTGCGATTCACTGCCATCTGTACAGTCCCGTGGGGGCTACACCGCTGACACAGACCATCTCCTTACAGGATTGATCTGCAATTTCACACTTAACGACTCCCGGACTCCAATTATTCAAAGGATACAGTATTTCCTACCTAGAAAAAACAAAACAAAACTTCATCACTGTCTTCTCATGTGGAACTGGGCACTTCTTTTAATCAGTTTTGTGGCAGCAGATGGATAAACAGGATCAGCGTAGAGGGTTAATAATGAATTTGAGTTGGACTTGCACGATGGTCCTCCAGCAGTTACATGACAAGTATCTACAATCTTCAAAGCGTGCTGCTTCTACTGCGGGCAATCTAGAGCTTTATTCATGTAAAACCTACAGTAAAGCAGCTCCCTTTTGTGTTATTATTAATAGTAATTGTATTATAATGTGCATTAGCAGGTGTAGTAGAATTGATAGTCGCAGTAGTACAGCACTAGTAGTACAGTTGGTGAGTGTGTGGTTAGTAAATAGAAAACTATCCTAAGAGAAAACTTCCTTTAGAAACAAACCTTACTCAAACCATAATCAAAAGCAAACATGGGCTCTATTCAGCTGATCAACACACTCTCGAACGGACAGCAATATGTAATCTTGCAAATGAATTACGTTCCTTAACCATAATAAAATGATCTATCAACTGATGTGCCAGTCCAGCCTTTATATTTTAAATTAGGAGAAAGGGTCGTGTTCTTTAAAAATAAAGCTCAAGTTAAAATTACACTGTGGCCACAAGGTGGTGCTGTGCGCTATAGGAAAACACGATGTTACCTTCCCAGGTTATTTTTTATATATTGCAGGCATATTAAGATTGAGGCTGTTCAGGCGGTCTATCCGATAATGAAGAAATGCAGTCACGACTGTGCAGCACGGCGTCGATATTCAGAGTAAACAAAAGAGTACATTCGGGAATGGAATCTGAACTTTAAAAAAAAAAAAAAAACTTTCATGCATGGCGACCTCATATGGGGCGGATAAAATCTCTTCTGGTCATGATATGGGGGCACGTGGAAAACGCAAATGCACGGTCACCTCGGCCGAGGGTGCCATTTTCCCAGATAGTTTCAGATATCTTCCACGCATGGAAAGGGTTAAGTGCACTGCTCAAAGGTACATAGACAAACATCAACGTGCTACGACTACAGTAGCACTGACGCCGTAGTTGGGGGTGGGGGGGGGGGGGGGGGGGGGGGGGGGGGGGTGGTCTAGCTGAAAACGTAATTATGACTGACGTGTGTCACAACGCTGTGTTTCAAAATTCCATCATACCCCCCCTGTTCCCACTCACGCCTATGCGAATGTTTTGTCTTTTTAGATAGCTTTGGTATTTTAAAACAGATCTGTTATCGTGTATGCATGTTGCCCAATTACAAAAGACACAGGTATATTGTATTAGTATTGTACATATGTAGGCCTGCCATTTTCTTACAGAGAAGCAAAAGGGTGTAATCAAATGCGTTTTGTATTAAAATGTATGGAATTACGAAGGTCACTTTACGATTAATATTACATAATATGATTATTAAACATATTAAATATAAGCAATATTGTTTCTATTTTTGAAATTGCTCGGATGTCCACCCTCCCAATAGACCCGTTCCGTTCATTAGCCTACAGTGAGTATTCCCAGGATTTCTCTCTCCTCCCCCCCGCGCCACCCTCGCCGTCTTTCCCGCGGCAGTAGCCGGGCTGAGACGCGGGCAGAGCGGCGGGGAGAGAGAGTCTGAGTCTGGATCAACAAGAAGTCAACGGCTTCATTTCAAACCAGGACAAGCAGCAACAAACAAGATAGAAGAACAGGGGCGAAGTGAGGACACCGAGAGCAGGAGACTGGAACTGTCAGGATCTTAGAGAAGAACAAATTTGAAATGATTTAAAACTTCGTTCGAACTTATAAGGACTTTCGGGCATTGGAAGACTGAACGACAACTTTTTTTTTTTTTTTTTTTTTTTTTTGCTGTGGGTATTTTGTTTGTTTTTGTTTGGAAAGTCAACCATCGTTTTACAGTAAAAAAAATCAGGATCATTTCGTACAACTTCAAACTTCTATTAGGCACCCCTTGTTCTGCGTTTCTCCACGAATTAGTATCTCCGAGATGCACCTGCCAGCGACGTGCTTTTAAAACATTAAGACACAGTACAGAAGCGTGAATCTTAAAAACAAACAATATTTGTTTTTTTAATATACCCAAGCTTTGAATAAATATAGATATCTATCTATCTATCTATCTATCTATCTATCTATCTATCTATATATATATATATATATATATATATATATATATATATATATGACGAAAATAATAACGGCTTATAAAATAAAGACGTTTAGCTTCATGATAGAATATATAAGTACAAATTAGTCTTTGCAACGTTTTTTCTCCATTAAGGGAGTGAGTAGGATAGTGAGAAGCTGTTTAATTGCTGTTCATTTCCATTTACTGTAAAGAAAGTTCGACCCAAGGCTGTGATTAGGTATAAACTATAGAAAATACATAGAAATACTGGTTCGTGTAAGAAACAAACAAACAAACAAAAAAATAGCAGACCGTTTTGTGCAGTTTGGCTGTGGAGAGGGGCAACTTTGTTTGATAGCCAAGTCAAAGCAAAGGCTACATCTTTCTGTGAGGAGAAACTGGTAAATCCCTTTGACCTTGCCCCCTCCAACTGATCGCATAGGAGCCCCCCTTTGTGGTCAGTGCGCATGTGCCGGGGCTGGACAGCGCCAGAGAGGGAAATTTAAAAACGGTTTGCAGAGAAAACTGCAGACAAAATACAGACACAGAGACAGCACCTCAGCACTGCAGAACTAGGAAACCAGCAATCCTACCCAGGTACAACTTTCAACAACTGTGTTTATTATTATTATTATTATTATTATTATTATTATTATTATTATTATTATTATTATTATTTCGTACTAATGCGAATATTTCGTTTTGCAAAAAGGATGTTGTTCGATTTGTAATCTTGGACACTAGTTGCACACACACACACACACACACACACACACACACACACACACACACACACACACACACACAGTGCCAATGACTTGAATCGTAACTGTCTGTTGTATTTTATGATCGGTTACAGACAGTTGCGTTGTGTTTGGCGTTATATAATTCTATTGTATACGTCATATGAATAATTAGTTTCACTTTTAATTGACATAACCCAATAGTCCGTTTTTGTTTGTAGTAAAAGTCTTTTTTTATTTACACGTAGTGTGCGTTTATGTATGTATTTATGTTTAAAAGGGAAATGTTATCAGCATTGTCAGAGAACGCTGCTAAGGAATACACATTGTGCTTTATAACAACAACTCGCCTGTTCTGAAAATACAGCTGAGCAACACACACAGTTGCAATCTACAAGGGGGTATTTCTTACAGAAGTCTTCAATCCTTTAGGAGATGATAGAAAGCGAAATCACACCCAGAATGTCAGGAATTCTTGGAAATTCAGGACAAAGCCATCACCCTTCAGCCCAGGACTACAGGTAAGAGCCAGCTGTAATAATACTAATACTAATAATAATCTAGATTGTGTTATCGGTACGGTACGAATTGGGCATAATACAATTACGATTTGTGCTAGTAGAAATTATTTTTAAATTGCGCGCACATTCATTTTATTAAGGTTTTCACTAGAAGTTTTTAAAATCCCCTCGATGTTTGCTGTCTGTATTGACAATAGCCTGGTGCCCTGTGCCTACAAACGGGGGAGAAATAGTTTAGGAATAACCCTTATGCAAAAACCTCTTTCAGAATAAAAGACGTCTAGTCAGAACCCATCGGCTCTTTTACACTCCTGCTGTCAACACCGGGCGTTTGAGCGGTCGGACGGGGAGGGTGGGGGTAAGAGAGCCCCCGGGGTCAGGGGAAGGGGAAATGGCCTCCAATTAGCGAGGGGTAAGGGGTGAGTGGGCGAGGGGGCTGAACCACTTCAGGAAAACTCGCTCACCTTTCTTCCTTAACTCTACAATGAGAAACGGCTCCGCAGTGCAGAGCGACCAACACATTCGTTCTCAAGTTGAGCAAGAAAGACAACACACAAAACCCCCAATATAATGGAAACGTAATTAATCACGGATCAACAGGCCCCGGTTCTATTACTGGGAAGCAGCGCTGGCCGGTGCTTTGACCGGATGGGTGTGTGTAAAATGTGTGAGGGTGGCGCATTGACTGGTAGGGGCACGATGTATGGACCCAGTCTCGGTATGTATAGAGCTGGTATGCCGGTGGAGTACAACGCTGAGCGCCGCGCAGACAGGCGTCAGGGCAGGCACATTAAAGTAAGGTGAAATTCGAATACCGAACAAACTAATATGTGGATGTATGAAACAATATTAAATAACACAGACCCCTAAAAACACGCTAGGAAAATGCACAAGATTGTTATTGGAAGTAGCATCAAATGTACTGGGTTTACTAATATAGAAACAATATATATGATTCTATAAAAGCATTGGTCTATTTGCTAAATATTGGTCTCATCTTCTTCAATACTATTCATTGCAAAAAATAAAGGACGGGCTTTTGGTATGATATGCCTCGGGTTAATCCTGTGCTTATTGAATGCATAGAAACAGGTTAATTTTTAATAGCTGTGAAGTTTCTTTGAGCACTGTCAATTACATGCCCTATCCTAGTCGCTGTGATTATGGGTCCATGTATTTAAAATAATGAGTCGAGGTCTGGTACAGATACAGAAGCTGCTCTTGGATGTGACCCCGGGTAGATATTATTTTCCCCGCGGTGTTTAATGTTAGAATTCTCACAAAGGCTCCGGTAACCTGCAGGAGGGTGCGAGAGAAGGAGGCTGGATATTATACATCTAGACAGGCACGCAGGCACTCACGCCGCTGGCTTTTGTATCAATACAAAGGGGCAACTTCTGTTTTCAAACTTTAAGTTGGAATGCAGTTCAGAGCGGGTGGGGGGCGTGTGTAGTATTTTAAAACATACAAGATATAGCCTAGAAGCGGCTATCTCTCAACACAGCATGTGTATAGGCCCACGTACAGTGTATTAATAATGCAGGCACATACTTAAAGTAGGCTATTTTGTTTAAACTGCAAGTTTAATGATAATTTTTTTAATCACGTATTAGCTTTATTTAACCTCATGAAAGCTCCAGGACGGATTGTAGGTCTTTATTCTAAACCTGTATTTGCCGGTACGCATTGCTAGGTAATTTTGTGTTGCGCAACTCGTTACTTTATAGCTATCTTACACTCGCACTTTAGTGAACTCTCAGCATACGATAGCTATTGATTGCAAATCAACCGAGGCATGCACACCTTGACATGTTCTGTTAGTCAAATAAAAGCAGCTATGGCAACTGCTCAAGCGAACCTATTGAACACTTCTGGTCACGCCAGAGAAATACGCACTGGGCACTGCTGAGGTTAAAATCAAGATCGTGTAGCAGGAAGTCAATCTATGTGCCATCTATGCCAAACAAACCCGCACGTTTCTAAGAACAGTGCACCTGTTGTAGATTGTAACAATCAGCTGGCACATGTAAGGGGATTTCCTTTTGATGTTTGTTTTCAGGTCGGTACACGAGAAGGTAAAGCGTGAGCAGGTGTTTCAGTAAATGCATTCACACGCTTTAAAGTGATTTAAAGGGTTTAATGCAAGCGATTCTGTTTCTGTAATGATAAACTTGACATTGTTATATCTCAATTGGGTTAACGAATTCATTTTTCGGGGGTACGCTGGTTAAACCACCTTCATATTAGACAGGGGCTAGGCATGTGGTTTACAGACTTATCAATTGTTGAGATATCCCTTGATATTTCAAGATTTATTTTTAAGTCAAGGGAGCAGGTGTGTGTGTGTGTGTGTGTGTGTGTGTGTGTGTGTATATATATATAATTTGACATTTTATGTTGTTATGATTCATACTTCTGTAGAAGATTTTTGATTCATCATAGAGATGTGTTGCTTAAGGCTCTTTGTATGCATATTTTTTTCCAGATTATTGACTCTGTTATCAATACCATCTCGTTATCAATAACATAATCATTTAAATTCTTAAATCATACGCAGTTTTCTTATTTTAATCTTATTTAAAAGCAAAGGTGTCCTTTTTTATATACGCTACAAGACCTAGGCTATTTATGTTTATTCTGCATTGTTATAAGGGAAATTCTCATCATACATGAGCTAGGCTAAAATGAATCTACACAAAATACAAAAGGACTCCAGATTTGTTACAGCCTACTAAATGCATAAGGATATAAATGCAGTCTGTTGGATTTTCATTAGGGCAAGGCTGCTGTAATGAATTGAAAGCATTGTAATTGACACTCTGCCCAGCTGAGGGCACACTCTGGTGCAGCGTAGACAGCGTGCTGCGGTGGGGTAAATGTTTTAAGATTTATTTGGTGGCAGGAGGCGTGTGCAATGTGCCCTGACCCCCACCGCCCCTCCCGACCTCTTCTATTGCACTGGCAGTGGGGGGGTGGGTGTAAGAGGTCTGGAAAGGACCAGGGGAGCAGATGGCATTTTTTTTGTCCCCTGTGTGTCGGCTGTCGTTCCGCCAGATTAATGCATGGGTTTGTAAAAAAAAAAAAAAAAAAAAGAAAAAAAAACACACACACACAAAAAAAAACAATTAAGGAAGGGCCTGGGGAGACAATGGGGCCACGTGCCACTGGGCAACAGTTGTTTGGGACACAATGGGTGATCATCTTTCAATAGACAAGCCAACTGTAGCAAACGACTGGCCTACCCGGTTTTCAAATTATTTCATGCCCTTGTTTATTTATGATTCAGCCAATGACGAAGAGGGGAGAGCGGTCACCTGACGTCTCCTTCTTTTTGGGCCCTACAGTGCCTGGTCTCACAAAATAACTGAATAGTAATGGTAACCATGGCGACTCTAATTATTGTACTCCGACTACAGTAGGGGTTGTAGGAGGACTGAGTGGATTCAAGTGGCAGGCTTTCTTTTTACAAAGCCATCACCACTTTCTTTTACAAAAAAAAGAAGGCATTCAGTTTTGTCATGGGTGAAAAAAATAAATACAGAAACAGACCCCCAAACCCCCCCCCACAGTTCCTAAATAATTCACAAAGATAATATATATGGAGGGATAGTTTTTGTTGACATCATTCTTGTTACTATTATGAAGATTTTCTACTGGATCCACAGTAGCTGCAGAGGGTGTGAGATCTGAGGTTTAACATTTATTATAATATAATCTAGTTAGCTTGAATAATAATAATAAAAAAAACACATTGTTGACGATGGAAATATTGAAACATCTTGAACTGTCTTTGGCCAAAATATCCCAGTGAAGATGAGGAGGTAGTCAGGGGTTTCCAGTTAAAAATAACCAGTGGAGATGAGGAGGTAGTCTGGGGTTTTCAGTTTAAAATATCCCAGTGGAGATGAGGAGGTAGTCTGAGGTTTCCAGTTTGAAATATCCCAGTGGAGATGAGCAGGTAGTCTGGGGTTTCCAGTTTAAAATATCCCAGTGGAGATGAGGAGGTAGTCTGGGGTTTCCAGTTTAAAATATCCCAGTGGAGATGAGGAGGTAGTCCAGGGTTTTCAGTTTAAAATATCCCAGTGGAGATGAGGAGGTAGTCTGGGGTTTCCAGTTTGAAATATCCCAGTGGAGATGAGGAGATAGTTGGGGTTTCCAGTTTGAAATATCCCAGTGGAGATGAGGAGGTAGTCTGGGGTTTCCAGTTTAAAATATCCCAGTGGAGATGAGGAGGTAGTCTGGGGTTTCCAGTTTAAAATATCCCAGTGGAGATGAGGAGGTAGTCCGGGGTTTCCAGTTTAAAATATCCCAGTGGAGATGAGGAGGTAGTCTGGGGTTTGGCAATGGCCTGTGCTGCAGAAGCTTGCTTCCTGCTGGTTCCTGCAACTCTCTTGCATCATTACCTGCAGGCTGCTGACCTCCGACCCCTCCCAGCTGAGCGAGGACGACCTCCCCAGTGACCTGCAGTCCCTCTCCTGGCTGACCTCTGTGGACGTGCCCCGGCTACAGCAGATGGCAACGGGGCGCCTTGACTTCAGCATGAACTCCCAGAATTCCATGCTGGAGCAGCAGACAGGTAGCCAGTCACAAGACTGCTGTAAAAATAATACATATGTGAAATGATTATTTTTAGAATTAATAAATAATAATAAAGATAATGTTACAGTACAAAAGTACAGCAGTGCCAGTGTTATTTGATAAGTATGGTGTTGGTATTTAATTTATAGCACACCACCTGTTTTATTTTATTTTTTTACATTTTATTTGATTTATTGATTTTTTATTTGTTAATGAAGTTTCAAAGCTAGAGCCTTCAGCTGCCGTCAAAGTTTACCAAAATTGAGTATAAATGCCATATTTCAGCTCCTGAATACTGTATGATACCCTGACCCCTGAAACATCACACGAGACGTGGAGACAGCCTCGGGAATGTGTGTTTGCATGTCGTGAAAAGCCTGACAGGTGTCATCAAAATGATGTCACAAAACCGTTGTGACATCATCAATGTCGATGCATGATGTCATCTTGTAAAGGCTTTATCTGATAAACACCCGGGTGGTTTTCTTTTCAGCCCAGATGAACAACATGAATGTAGCTGGAGGGCAGGGTGCCATGATTCACATTCAGAGCAGCATGCAGAGCAGCCTCATGGGAATGAACACCATGGCAACCCACAGTGGTAATGTAAGTGTCTATCTGATGATGCGAAGTAAGGATTTAGAGAGATACGTATTTCAGAGTATGCAGACAGACCTTTCATAAATGATACACTTCTGCATACTATATAATTAATTGTATGTATCGTCTGTCTGTGTATATGTGGTGTGCTTATGCTTGTATATATGCATACACACACATTACCCATGTTAAGTATTGCCTGTCTTGAGGGGATGAGATGTTTGTAAGTTTTCTTGCCCCTTGTTAAATGTTTCAAGTTAGCCGAAAGCACGGTTTAACAGTTTGGAATGTCCTTTCGCACCGTCCAGATGACTCCGTACTCTATGAGTGGACAGCTATCCCCTAGCTACCAGCAACAGCACACGCTATACCAGCCTACTAGCCAGCAAGTCTACACCCTCTCACAGACCAGCCAGCAGGTAAGAATTGAAAAGCACTTGCTTTTACAAAGCTGGTCTTCCATATAACCTGTTTTTCCCTTGAAGTTTAACTATACAGTCCCTAGAACATCAGTCCAGACCCTTTCCCTATATGCCTATTTGCTAAATGGCTGTCTGCTCCCTTCCCAGGGCTCTCCAGTTGGTCTTTACAGCAACACCTCATACGGGACCCAAACCCAGTTCAGCCAGCCATGCCTCGCCCCTCACAACCAGGACCTGCAGCCCAAATCCTACCCCAAACCCATCTACTCTTACAGGTGAGCACCTCGCCTCCTTCAGCAGGGCTCAGTGGCTGGTTAATCGTATGTGTTACTGCAAAAGGTAATGTGCTCTAGTGTGTAATAATTTGATTTCCAATTCCTGTGTGGTACTAGCATAGGCATCCTGCAGTGCAAATGAACTACGCTTTGCTGGTGTTTGAAACCCATTTGCTGTATTTTAGACAATCTATTTTAGTTCATAATGTAATTAAGCTGGTGAGAACCCCAAATCCTATTATTTGCAAATTGAAACGATCAGCAGTCATTTAATTTCAAGTGGGTTTGATTTGCAGCTGCCTGATCGCCATGTCTCTGAAGAACAGCAAGACAGGCAGTCTCCCCGTCAGTGAAATCTACAGCTTCATGAAGGAACACTTTCCCTATTTCAAGGTAAGGAGGGTTAAGCAACCACTGCCTGGGTGTCTCTACAGCAGACACTGGCCTTGACATTTAAGAGCAGAGCAGAGCAAGACAATGGAGTTCTCTCTGTCTACCATCACAATAGTGTATGCCATAAACAAAGTTCAGGAGTAAAATGATAGATTTTTTTCCTCTCAGACAGCTCCTGATGGCTGGAAGAACTCGGTCCGGCACAACCTGTCCCTGAACAAGTGCTTCGAGAAGGTGGAGAACAAGATGAGCAGCTCATCACGCAAGGGCTGCCTCTGGGCTCTCAACCCTGCCAAGATTGACAAGATGGAGGAGGAGATGCAGAAGTGGAAACGCAAGGACCTGCCTGCCATCCGTCGCAGCATGGCCAACCCAGGTGAGTACAGTGAAGATCCCAACAGCACCGCGATTCCCACCTTGTCATAGCTCAGCGGGTTCCAATAAGCTAACGCGCCTCGTTTGTTTGTTTTGCCCAGACGAACTGGACAAGCTGATCACAGACCGGCCCGAGATGTGCAGACGGAAGCTGTGTGATCCTGGGGTGACCCATTCCTCCTCCTCCCAGGGAGAGATGAATCCCCTGGCCCGCCAGCCCGTGATGACGCTGTCCCTGCAGTCCCTGCCGCTGCATCACCACCAGCTGCACGCCCGCCTGGCGCCCTGCTCCCCTGCCCCCGCACAGACCCCCCCTCTTCACACCATGTCCGACCTCGCCCAGCACCCCAGCAAGCCACACCACGACTTCTTCAGCGTGAACTCCGACATGAGCACGGAGGTGGATGCACTGGACCCCAGCATCATGGACTTCGCTCTGCAAGGTGCGGCTCGCAACACTTTTTTTATAATGCTTAACAGGGTAGCTGCGCCACAGATCAAACATATTTTTGCATGGCAGTGTCACTAGTTATGTTTATTTGATTATGATTTTAAATTGCAGCAAGAATCTTAAATAATATTAGAATTTTCTGCACACCAGTCAGGGTTGCAATTATAAAGAAGGTTTCCAATTCAAAGGGAATTGAAAAAACAATCAAAAAATAGAAAAACACACCTTCCAAATGCAAAAAAAAAAAAAATTACTTTTTTTAATTGCTTTGCAGGAAACCTGTGGGAGGAGATGAAGGATGAAAGCTTCAACCTGGAGACGTTAGGCGCCTTCAGCAACTCCCCTCTGCGGCTCTCGGACTGTGACCTGGGCACGGCCGGCATGACCCCCGTGTCCAGCAGCAGTGACCTCTCCTTCTCAGACCTGCAGGTCACGGGCCTCTACACCACGTACACCACCCTGGACACGGCATCGTCCCAGTACATGAGCACGCAGGGCAACAACAAGCCCATTGCTCTGCTATAGGGCCAGCGCAGAGAGAGCTATCAAAGAGACTATAAAGAAACTAGACTTGTATTCAAAAAATAAATTACATTTAAACTCCTGACATTTGCACAGTGGCACTGATCTACATGCATGCCAAAAAACTGGCTACTCACTTCCTTTCTTCCTCTGGTCTTTGTGGGAATCACAGCAAGCCACCAGCTGTCACCAGTGAACTTCATGGCCAGGTTGCACACTGTATGCTTTCACACACTGCTGTCAGGCTTCAGTGAAACCTGTTCACCCAGTCCTGAGAAAGGCACATTATTTTGATGCTGCTGATTCCAGCAGGCTATGCATTGTCCCTCTGTGCAGGACATGTCTGCTCTAGATCTTGACACTAAATGGCTGCAACTCACTTCTCTGCTTTTTGGCAGAACTTCTCTCCTATACATTCTTGTCTTCCAACACAGCAAGGATCCCTTAGTATCCAAGTCTCTGCATTCAAACAATTGTCTCCTTTTCAGTCAAATACTGAACTGCAGAGTCCAAACTTTGCCTTATGAGAGTTGACTTTGATTTTTAAGAGTTGTTTTGTAGTTGCATTGTAAATCCAGATGAAGCAAAAGCGCATGTCACCTTTGCAGGGCACTTACATGGGGCATTATATCGAATTTATCGCTTGAGGTCTGGATGGACAATGCTAATATCTTACTTGCTGTACATATCAGATCTATTTTGAACCATGTGCCACTGTTTTCATTTAAGGGTAGCAGTTAACTGTGACCGAGCACCTAGACTTGAAAATCTGAAAAGGACAAAGTGATGGTTGCAAAAGACTGCTTGTGATATAACTGTGTTTTATCAAACACATGTACTAATGTAAATTTGAAGGATATGAACTGTGTAATATAATAAAGAGCGACCGTAAAACAAAAAATTAAATTGTTCATTTGCCAAAACAAGATAGGAATAGTGTTGAATGTTAGATTTATAATAATATTATTATTAATGATAGCGGTGTCTTGTGTTTTTCTGTACTCGTGCTAGGCAGTATTACTGTTTGTATTTCTATTTATTGATGTGATGAGAGAGAGATGAGGCATGCTGGTTGTTAATCAAGCACTGTTTACATGTTCTCAGGCTGCATTATCCCTTTATATGTGATCAGCTCTTCATTTTACAGACGTCCTTATCAAAGGAAAAGTTTGCATGTGATTCACAATTATAAAGTGCTTTATATTTCCTTAAGGCTAATTAAAGCAATGCCAACACTTTTTCTTGTAATCTCAGCACAAAAACACCAATCAAAGCCCCTTTGGTTTTTCTTGTGTTTTTAACTGTAAGACGACTTCATTATTTTCATTGAACTAATGCTAAATGTATTTAAATATTTAAAATTAATTAACTTATTTAATGTATACATTTGGTGTTAATGTTATAATTATTAAGAGGCTTGCACTGCAAGTTTTGACTTTCCCCTTTTGTACAAATTTAATTATGTTTTCTTCTAAAATAAGTGGTTTTAAATACTTCATCACAATGATACATTCATAGCTTGTACATCACTCAATGGGGGATGCTGCAGCTTTACCCCTTCATTATTACAGAGGGAAAACTTCATATAAGATACATCAACTGCGTTTGTTGTAAAGTATTGTGTTTATGTTGTTATTTTGTATACATTTTAGGGGTACTAAAAGGAACAAAAGTAAATTATCTTTGTAAACACATCCTCACTTTAGGAATAAATATTTAAATTAAAAGGGATCTGTGTTTTAGTTTCTTTTTTCTTTTACAGTATTCAAGATTATCTGCCACGCTCCAAAACAAAAAAAAAACAGTTTAAAATCACGTTACAACCTTGGTATAGTCTCAGAATGAAAATGATAACCAGAACGCATACGAGCCCAGCGCCCGCGGGACAGTGGGGCACTGTATAAGCCATTGAGCAAGGGTCACACCTTTTAAAGGTGTGCCTCAGAAACTCCCGGCAGAACTAGCTTTCACAGAAGAAGACGGACGCATGCGGAGTGTGGAAGTCTATTAAATCGATTTCATTCTTTGTGGTTTTCAAAAACATTTTACAAAAACAAAACAAAACAGATACATTCATTGACAATGCCTGTGAATCAGTTACGCAGATGAGCGATTACAAACAGGATTCATAAAAGAGATGGCACTGGAACAGCCCAGTTTAGGAAGGACGTTTAAATCTGAAACTAAAAAAAAAAAAAAATACAATGGCAAAAAAACAATACAAACAATAACACATGTTTAAATGGTCATATAACATTAACATTTAAAAACCAGTGTGTCGAAAAAGTGAAATAAAATGACACACGCACATACAAAAGTACCCCCACAAAATGCAAGTTGCTTTTTATTTTTCTGGCTGGGCATCACCTTTTCAATGAAACTAACTGTTTCATTGATACTGTCGCACGCAAAGATTACATTGCAGCAGCTCGGTTTCAAGTCAAGTTTATAAATCCTGGATGCAAAAAAATGAAGAACTTGCATAAATAATAAAGAAAAACGTCTGGCTCTGTAAATGTTTATTCTGGATTGTTTTTAAAAATGGCTCAGATGTTTTAAAACCCAGCTACCCAAGAGTTGAGTCTGTCAGCAGTGTGTACTTTTAAATCAACAGGCTTAGAGGAAACGAACGACCTCTGAGCCTTGTGAGTGTACATGCCGAGTTAAGATTCAAAGCCTGATTTCCTTGATTCCACTACTCTGCTCCAACCAGCAGTGCACGCTGGATCAAACGAGGTTGCTTTTTAAATCCTGATTTATTTAGTGTCACCAACTGTATCCGTCTGTAAAATTTGCTTTTGTAGAAAACCTGACATTTTGGGACATTTTCTGGGTAAACTTACTTCCCCCCCATTAAAAAGTATTCTTTTTAACCTTTGATTCAAATCAGTATATATTTTTACTAAGCACACAACGTACCTGGTGTCAGTATTTGGAAAGCCAAATCTGACCATCTGAAGATGCTGAAATGGAACACAGACCAGTATAACTTCTTGTTACTCACAGGTTGTATTTTTAACCTGCAATTCCTGCTGATTTACTGTATTGCAAAAGTTGTGTTGCTTGAAACCAATCTAGTGTTGCACAGGGAACGAGCAGCCACTTAAGGCAATGGAGAACACTTTCTTCCTTTTACCAATGGGGGGTTGCCCAGTCATTGCAATTCCAGTCCTTTTGTACAGCGAGGTGAATAAGCTTAGGAACAACATTTATCAAGAGTTCAAACAAGATTTATTCCAAGGACACCCTGGCCCTAAATAAATGTGCATGCTTGACTTCATGCTTGGCTGGCACTGACCACAGGTGCGTTGCTTTGAGATAAATTAAATGGTAATATTCAAAACCAGGACAGGAAACTGTGCTCTGTACAGGCAGGCGGTCTACGCCAAGGCACCTCCGAAGCTCAATTAAAATGATGCATGAACTCCAAAACCCCAATTACCTGTACTTTATTTCATGGTTCATTTGACTGGATTATTGTGCGACAGCACTTGGAAAAGCAATGACTGATTTTAAAAATGCATTTGCCCTAAGGATACATCCATAACTTCTACAGGAGCGAGATCACCCCTGATTAAACTCATTTAAACAAGATTTAAACAGCAAACATTAATTAAGAAAAACAAAAAGCTTACAAAACAAACAAAAATACACAAATGAGACTGGCAGTTCAGCAGTATCACCCCCCACCCTATTTCAAAATCAGAAAATGGACACGCTAGCGATGCCTTTCCACTGCAGAGCAGGAGTTTAATTACACTCCTCTGTACTGCAGAAGTCTAAAGTAAAAAAAAAAAAACAACAAATGTGAACTATTAATTACACTCAGAGTAATGATTCAAACTGCAGTGTGAGAGTACAGACTCTCAATGATCACACTGTTCTGAATAGTGAACTCGTCTGATCACATGGAATCTATGAGCATTGTGTCCCTGCAGTTCAGTGTATAATTAGAATTAGAATTAGAAGAGCTCTAGACACTGTATACTCTCAGTGCAACAAGCTGCCAACAAAAAGCAATGCATTTCAACACTGGATAGCAACTGCAGTTTTCAAAACAAACCAAGCACTTCTAGAGGGTCTCCACTAACCTCGAGACACTAAAACCAGTCCAGACTCAGCTTCTCGTCCCCCTCCATTGTCAGGATTGGAAGCCCTCCCAACTCTAAAGCACATGGTAACGATTAGCAACTTTGTCTATCGGCCTCTCACATGCTGATAACAGAGGTCAGACCGGCAATCACACATATTATAAATAACCAGAGCATGCTGCCCCTGGTTGAGGGAACGGATTGTTTTCACACAATGTCCGAAAGATGGTAAAATATTAGCCATTCAACAAACAGATCAGAATAAGGGCTTAAAAAAATGCAAAGTTCTCTCACACAGCTGCAAAGGAAAGGAAACACCTAAAGCACTATGCACGGGCTAGCACGGCTACACTGGCTTACAAACCAGGTTAGCAGAGTGTACTGGGAGGCACAGCATCTGTTGCATTGCATTGTTGACAAGTATGCGCTAACTTAACGTATGAAGAAACACAAACAGGAACTGATTCTCAAATTGTGCATCACACTCCCTCCTCTGCATAAACCTAGTTGGTCAATTTCTGTAAACAAAGTACCATGATGTTGGAGGAGGGTAATGTGGGGCAGGGTAACACTAAGAAACAATTCTACCCCCTGAGCATTAGGAGCATTAGGAAAACAAACCCAGAGGGACTGACAGGGCTGCTTTTACTGCAGGGCTAACATTTCAGAATATAGGCAAGTATTGCTTTTAAACTGTTTCAGTGCGCACTTCCTACTACTGTATGTAAAACTAACTGGATCTCAACCAGAGGATTAATAGAGTAATGAATAATTATGACATTCAATTGACAGTAGACCTCAGATCTGACACCACCAAGTCTACAACAGCTGTTAATGCGATGGGATGGGCGGTTCTCAAGATACAGCTAAGCTGGGCGTGCAGGTTCAAATACTGAGGCCGCCACTGTATCCCATTGTCAGGGAAATGCATCCACGCATTTACAAACACGCAAGCAATAACAGAGTGCAATCTAAGGTTCCAAAGGCATTCCTGTATAATAATCTAGATGCTATCCTAATATAAATAACCTAGATTATTGTTGTAACTATAGTATGGAGACAGACAGCAATGAAACAAGTAAACAGAGTGCATGGGAATGATACTCCGAAGCTAATCTGTCTGTTTACACTGAACTTCTACCATCTGCATTTGTGTTTATTTATTGGACTGACACCTGTATCCGTGTGCTGTTTATTTACTGAACCATCACATGCACCTGTGGGACCTTTAACTTGAGCACAGAAAGCAACAGGTGAAGGGCTGGTGGGTAATCAAATGTGTAGAATATTTGTTTGTCAGGTTGCAGTGTCACAATACAGATGGCAAAAGAAGCCGGGAAGGTTACTAATCTGAATATACTGCAAATGTTAGAATAACCAGCTGTTAAAAAACAACTTCAAAAGAGTAGTTCCAATTATAGCACACACATGTACAGCTTCAAAACAAGGGGTATGCAGCTCTATATCAGGAACCTAACAAATACTGGTTTACTCTTAAGGAAAAATCTCTGTCAATAGCTGTATAACGGTGCAACAGTGCACTCTAGTGGCAGTTATAGGCTATTACATACAAAATGCGGTGTTTGTGTTTCAAAACGTTTCGTTCAAATACATCTGAATAAGTGATCTACACACTCCCTGACTAACTCTCACCATTAAACCGCAAGGCTTTTACAAGATGGTTCTAAACAGCAAAATAAACAAATAAATAAATACAAAAATTACAGAGATGACAACAGTTTTAAGTAAACTTCTATAAAATAAATACAAAAATTACAGAGATGACAACAGTTTTAAGTAAACTTCTATAAAAACTTAATTCACTTTCTATGTAACGACTGCAAATAACTTAACAGCTTAATATTTTGAACCCGTGCCGATTAAGTAATATTGCTCAAAGCTCAATATAAGGTAGAGGCAATTTCCACAGCCACAGCATGGGCTTCACTTCATATGAAAGAAACAAACCAATCATACTAACACTGCACTCTGCAGAATCCATTGCTGCCTTGCACCCATTTCAGTGCTTCATACCTACTCACCTTTAAGAGCACCCCAGCTCTGCACTACAACTCAACACAGAAAGGCATGCAGCCTGCACATTGGCCCCTCCCTCTTCTCCTCACTGCCAGATGTAACTTCCTGTTCGCACCTTCAACCTGTCAACTAGCACCTCGCTAACTTAAAGGGATAGCCCAGCAACATCGTGGGTCATTGAGCCACTCTCTGAGCAAATATAAACAAAGTGCAACATTGTAGTGCATATTGTGGCTAAATAACTTCCCCTTTAAGAGATTTATAAAAGTGTATATATATTTAAGGCTCAATGTCTCCCTGCCTCATGGTTTTTGGTGCCAGTGGGGACACTACAGAGGAGCTGCTGGGCGCCGGCCGCGATGCTTCCCCATCTCTGTGATCCAACGTGCCCAGCTTGTCATCCGAGGAGTTATCTTCAGAGCAGCCGATAACGAACTTGAGATGCTCCCATCTCAGGGCTGCCTTGTGTGGGAACCTGGGTGCATCCTGAGCGTGGCCCGGCCTGGGCTGTACCGGAGCTCTGATTGATAAGTTCTGAAGCCCGGCCCACGTGGATGCTTGTACTTGGTGTGTTGACCCCAGAGGTGGAAGAGATGCAATTTCAGGAGATTCTCCCTTTGCTGTTGATGTAGTAGATGCAGCTGGTTCAGCCTGCTTGCTGATGACAGTGGAATTGGGTTGGGAAGGTTGTGCTGAGGGACAGGTGGGGGGGTCAGGCTCTGTCTGCTTCCCTGGGTCAAAGACCTGTTCCACGTCCCCATTCTGTCCTGAAACCACCAGCTTCAGCTGGTCCTCCATGACCTTCCAAATCAACAGCAGTATGAAGAATCCTGTCAGGACAGCGATAATTCAGGCTTCTGTTACTCTACACAGAGAGAAAAACAAACAAACATATATTCACATGTTACTGGATTAAACTGTAATATTAGCTAGAGCAAAGGGGATAGTGGAGAGGGGGCTGCTGTCTGGAACAACTGTGTCCTGCCAGATACCTAGCAGGTGTGCAGCAATTAGATTTACGTGTCTAGACAAGTGCTAGTGAATGTTACAGCAGAACCAGGACAGAATAGACATTCCTTGATATTTAGTAAGCACGGGGTGAGAGTGGAGTAAAAGATGACCGCCCACATCTAGCTGGTCTGAATGTATTCATCTGTCCCAATACTCACAGTTGAAAGGGCAGAGGAGAGTGGAGGTGTGTCACAGTGAAGTTTATACGTGTAAGTTATGGAGTCAAGAAAGCTATTAGCCCAGTGTTTAAATTTAAGCAGCAGCACTTACTGGTATGTCATACAGCAGCTTTCAGATCCCCTGTCTAAATATACCATAGTGCATAGTCAAATCTCATGGCACCTGATTTCTGTGAATGTTCATTTATGGCTTCATCTTTGCACCTTCTGACTAATTCTACAGGTTTTTTATTATTATTATTATACTGCAGAGAATGCTATACAACGTTAGAATATGGCAGTGCATGGCTGTCAGATCACTCTTGTGAAACTGACTGTACAGGTTATAACACATGCAGCTTTACCCTGGCGAGCAAACAAGTGTAATAAATAGATACATTTAAAAGAATAACAACAACACAATATGTTGCAAATTAAAAAGTACCTGTAAATCACAGACACAGGAAAGAAAGACAACCACTTCAGCTTTTTACAGCTTATTAGCCCACTGATACCTCCTAATTAATATATTTGCAGCCCTGAACAATGTCATATACTGTGCATAAAGGTCGTGGTGTATGGAATGCAACTGAAATGCACCTGATACAGGCTAAATAAAGCACATTCTATCTGGTGACCTTTTGCATATTCCTATCAGTTGACTGTACCTGCTGAAAGTGTGCGTCACTCAGAACAGTATGCCTACCAGCAAAACACTGTACTGTGTATTGGCTTTGAGTGCCATGAGGTTCACTGCAGCTTTCAAAACAGCGACTAAAATAAAAAGATAACAGGAAACCAGAACAGCTTATTTTAAACACCACATCCTAACCAAAGAAGTTCAAAACAGCTGCAATGTAACAAGATCCACTGAGAAGCCCAAGGCAGCAAGTTGATGGACCCCAAATGGTTCCTGTATTCGTATCTGGGAAGGGCTGCATGCTCCCACTGTCTCATGCCTTTTAACAAAAAAAACATGAGTTCATTAGAATTTATATTACAAGCCATTTAAAACATACATGCATTATGATACATCTTGTACTGAGACTTCCAAATTGTCATATGAATCACCTGGTGATCTGGAGGTACGTTCCACTACACATTGATCTGCTGGGCACACAGCCAGTCTCACGTGTATTCTGTACTAACATTACATACGCTGCTCAATGAAGTAAACCAGAGCTTTGTGAGCTGGTACGGAATGCGGGTTAACTCCCAGCATTAGATTTACAGAAGCCGCGTTTATTCAATAAATAAATAAAAACAATATTTAAAACAAAACACTACCCACCAGAACCACGCGAAAGCAACACATGAGCTTCCCGATTGCTTCAGTCATTGGTATGTGTGCACAGCTAGTGATCCACTGTAACAAACATTATTTCTGTAATGCGAGGTCCAGTAAATTGACAGTTCCTCCAGTACCCTCCCGCTATTTCAGTCCTTGGTGTTTACTGGCAAGCCGCCCCCTCCCGCTACCCCCATCTTCACTACATTTAATTTCCGTGGTCGTCAAGAAGTCACAACAGAGCGCCTAGTGGTTGTCATGGCAACTTCAAATTGTTGTTTTAACTCCCAAGCCCTTTGTTGCATGCTTAGCAGCATTCACAAGGCATAGCACTGTTCAAGTGCCACTGTTAGGACATCTTTACAGAGCAGAACTGAAGTTCAAAATATCGTGTTCACTAGAAAAAACAAAGGATCCAAAAAAACAGTTTTTTGGTTGAACCCGTCATTTTTTGTCAAGTGTAATTTTGCAGCGTTTCAATATACAATATTTTTACTAAACCCCAACACACACATTATATATATATATATATATTGATTCACACTAAAGGAATAAACCAGTATGTGTGACCTGACGATAATACAAGCAGGGACTGATGCTGTTTCACCAGAGGGAAGTCCAAGCTTACAAATTCAGCGGTACAATAAACAACACAGAGCTAGCTCATGGTGCTCAATCCATTTAGAAGTGCACATACAACATAGAAACTTTGAGAAAAGATGCCACCATAGAAAAATATTTATTTCAAACATGTACAAATTAAACATATACTATTCATTCACCCTCCCCATTCAAAATAACTTGCCATGCAAAAACACTGCATTAAACCAACAGCAAAATAAAAGCAATGTGTATATACAACTTTACAATAAATGTACAAGTGAAACTCCTTTGCACTATCTGACCAGCCTCCCATCTCATTATTTCAGTACAACACACCTGGGGAAATCTACAAACAACCTAACAATGAGGTGCCTTTGCTTAGTGGTTATAGTCTAGCACCTTCAGTCTTTTGTAAAGAAAGTAACTGTACAGTAGAGTACTAAGAACTTGACTAGACCACTTGCACTGATCTTAAGTCTTAATAAAACAAGGAATGTGACTCTCATGCGAATACTTTTAAAATTATGAACAGGGTTTGTTTTCTTGTTTAGTTTATTCTGCGCACGCCCTGCTTTTCAAAAGGAACTTCAGTGAGATCTGGGCTGAGAGGCTGGACCTCGTCTCTCCGGAGTCACAGCGCTGTCCAGTCGATAGGCTTCTTCCCCGATTTCTTCAGCTGCTCGTTGGTCTTGGAGAAGTGCTTGCAGCCGAAGAATCCACGGTGGGCGGAGAGAGGGGAGGGGTGCACCGCCTGCAGCACATGGTGTCGCCTCTGCAAGGCATGACAGGGATTACTGATTAGCATGCATTTCTTTTTATTTTATTTAATTGGAATTCGCCAATTGTTTCTTATTTTTTCCCCAGTTTGAAATGTCCGGTTATTTTTATTTCAACCCAGCTCCAACCTCACCAGTCTACAGGGGTGGCTGGTGCGCGGTGAGCCAAGGACACCCTGGCCGACCTAGGCCCTCTCCAGCCGGGCGGCGCTCAGCCAATTGTGCGCCGCCCCCTGGGAACTCCTGTCCACGATCGACAGTTAGATTACAGCTGACACACTAAAAGGAAATATGTTTTTTTTTTTCAACAATATCAAATGCTGAAAAATGAAACGAGTTGCCCTAAATGTAATTATTCTATGGTCCTAACTCCAATGTTAAAAAAGCAGGGATCATAAAAATACAGCGGTACTCGTCCGCGTCTTCCTGCAGTGATTTAGAGGACTGCTAGGTTGGAGACCAACCCTGTCAATGGAGATGCCCTTCTTCTGTGCGTAAGCCCCCCACAGCATGAAGACCAGGCCTTCCTGGTTATTGTTCAGCCACTGCACCACAGAGTCAGTGAACTGCTCCCAGCCCCGGTCCTTGTGCGAGTTGGGCTGGTGTGCACGCACCGTCAGCACTGCATTGAGGAGTAAGACACCTAGAGGAGGGGAAGGGAGAATTCTTATTATAGACTCCTGTAGAGCAAAGCAAAGAAGCCGTGAACAAAGCAAATCGCCTTGACTTACACCTGCAGCAAACAGAATTGCATTTCAACCTCGTTTCATCACAACTCTTCAACTGGCATGGCAAACCAGTCTGTCTATTGTGCACTGCAGTTGCACAGCACTACCTTCATACATAAAGTGAACGAGACAAGGCACGGCAATGTAAAAGTTAATCATTAAAGTTTTAGATAGTGTGATGCATTATTTTTAAAAATCTGATTTTTAGTTGCTTTTATGCATTTTTATTTGCAAGTGAACTGGTGACATTTGAGCCTTATCAAGCACTAGATTCTGCAACTTTGGATTCGGTTTTATCATAGATGATTAAGAGAGATTCTGAAGTTAATTAAAAACAGCCGCAGGGCTAAAAGAACAAACCAATACCTTGTTTGGCCCATCCAGTCAGGTCCCCGTGCCCTGGGTGCTCAAACCCTTCAATATCTTCAGACAGCTCCTTGTACATGTTTTCCAGGCTGGAGATGAGACTGCGGTTACACGGACTGGGAAAACAACACAAGCCTGACATGCTACCATGTGCAAATACTGCACTGAAGCATCAGTGCAGCATTCCTAAAATCAACACTGTTGCTTGCGGAATCGTTTACCAGGTAAGGATGTAGACTGTACTATTAGCAGTAGCAATACAGGTCACGGCTGTGCTAGTAATGGGTTTGTGTGGATAGCCCTCTTACTCATTCACATGTTTAGGGTTTTCCATTAGCAGCAGAAACATCCTGTGGGTAAGGTAGCGGACGCAGGACCCTGGCCACCCAAACAGTTTGCATGCACTAAAGCAGCCTGGTATCGGAACACACATCTCACCCTAGTTTTTTACCATCAAAAAAACATAAGGCAGTCCGAATCACAGTCCTTACCTGGGTGGAGGCGGGACTGGCTTCTGAACACTGAAACACAGACCATGTGCTTGTTTGGGACCGTGGTACGGATCCTGGCCCAAGATCACAACTTTAACCTAGAAGCATGAAACACATGGTTTTATTTACTGTGGTAAAGCCCTTCAGAGCAAACAAACACAGCCAAAAGCATTATCAGGTTTCAAGTAGTAGAACAGAGGAGCTCCAAGCTACTGTACTATGGCTTTCTAAAGCAGATGTGGTCTATTTTAATACAGAGATCTAACTCATTAGCACAGGGTCCCTGCTATTGTGAAGATGTCTTTAAATTTAGGAGAAGTGGACAAGGTCACTAACATACCTCCTGAAGGGGGAGAGGCAGAGGAAACTTACATCTTGAATATCACAAACTTGAGTCCAGCTGAAGATCTGTTGCATGGGAGGATAGATGGTATAACGTCTTTGCTCCTCTGCTACAAACGCCATTAACTGAGAAAATGACATACAACTAATAATAATAATAATAACAACACCATCACCTGAATGTTTTAATGGTGTATATTGAGTGTTGCAGCTTGCTACGTATAACAAACGGCTTACGTTTAAAATGCAAGGATTGTTATGGCCTTACCCTGATAAAATAAGGTTTGGCAAACTCAGCGATCAGAGCCTTCCGCCAGCTGACCCCGAAGCCCTCAGGAACGTTCCTGGCCGCTAGCCTCTCCAGAGCCGCGCGTTTGTTCCTCTCGATTCGGTCCCGCTGGTCGGGGCTAAGCGGAGGGGAAAGCGGCACCTCATTTTCCTCTGGTTTCAGTCTCTTTACCGGCGTCACCTTAGCATAGTCAGTGAGGCAACGAGGTAAGAAAATAGTAAGCCTGTCGAGTCGGCCTGCACCTACCCTGGCTTTACAAACAGATCGTAACAAACCAACATTTAACATAGTTAACTCTTAACTGAGATTTCGTTTTAAAAGAGAACAAACACAGTAACAAAAACACACAATTACTATTACTTGTCGGAACAGATTTTGAGATCAGTCTTTAAAATGGAGGGGAGAAACAATACAGTGTTGCACATACAACATCTGCAACACACAGATCAGCCACGATGTGTTTAAAGATTTCTACTTCCTGTGACTTGGTTAGGGCGCCACGCTGGGATTTCGCGGCAAATCGCTGCTCTACTTAAACTGCGCCTTCACTGCAGGCATTGGCTTATTAAGCAGGGAAACCCCGCCTTCTCCAAATACTGTGAAACTATTGGCTATTGTAAGAAAAAAAAAATCAAAAGGCATTCCTTCTAGTCAGAACAAAATAATGAATGGTTTAATAATAAACTTAGAAAGTGAGAAATGATACTATATATTTTTTTATTGCAAATCAAAACAACTATAAGACTTATTACATTCTCAAACTGCGCCTTTAACACGTCGCTTAATTTGATTTGTAACAATGCATTTCTCCAAATGAGGGACAAAAAACAGATCGACACAAAACTATCAGTATTTACTGGGAGGGAAAAACAGTGAGAGCAAAACTATCTATGGTTTCAGAGCACACTGCTTAAACGTGACATGATGTTCGCTTCTAAACTCCAATGCACTTTTTATTATTATATTTTTGCACACTGACATACCGTACCGAAGATTGTATTGCGACATAATAATAAGTCCGGCTAATACTGTATCTGTATGTTATTACAAGCTGTTGTACTAAATTAATTTCTTAAAAAAAAACAAACAAACAAAAAAACGCCATTATAGTTTATTTAAAACAGAATAAAGAAGTGTTAATTAAACGCCAATAAACGGAATTATCCCTTACCACTCTATTCTCTTCGTTTTCATCCAAAGCCCTTTTCTGTGGAGCGGGTCTGAAATAGGAATTTATCGTTTTCTGTCCAATCATTTTAAACCTGATGGTCGCAATCGTTTTTAAAGTGTAATGTTAAAATGTAGTGCTCGCTTGTTGCTGCTCCTTGTCTTTTGTTAGTGGTTGAAATCCCGGACTGACACCAGGAGACAAGTTTCGCGCCAGTTCTGCTGCGCAGGTGCAAAATTGAAAACTCCAGAGGGGGATTCCAAATTTGCATACTTTCAACCCCTGGGGGCGAGCAGAACATTTTGAGCTCGTATCTAGCAAACACACACACACACAAAAAAGATTTACAGGATTCATATGAGTTCAAAATACTGAATCACTGCATTGAGATGCAACGCGTTGAGTGTGTCTGAGCATGCCCCTTCCCTGTTGTGATTTTGCGTGATGTATTTTGTTCCTCTTCACTTTCCATTTGCATTCAGTTTCACATGGTGTAGGCAGGTAGTCAGATAACGCAGGGAACTGTGTAAAACACTTGTTACAAATAAGGCTGTGCTGTATCATGCATATCAAGGAAGCTTGTCCATCGTCTTATGTTCTGCAACAGTGACTAAGGTAGGAGGTGTGAATTGTGAATTTAATACTGGAAGTTCCACAGTTACATATGATGCTTGCTTGTGTGAAGCGAGACATACACATTTATTTTGCATTCCGCCGTAGGTGCCCACGTAGTTTTAAAAATCGGAGCGTTTACTGGTAGAAAACCTACCGGAAGCAATAGTTTTAGGGTTTCCTAGTGTTACAAATTCTACTGAGCGTAAGAAGCCCCAAAGAGACAGCTGCCGGAATCAGCTGCCTTCGTGCCAGTAAAACCCTTCTGGCAATAACATCTGATTTTAAAAATAGTCTAAATGCTCCTGGCACAAAGGTACCGCTATCTCAGGTTAAAATGATTATTATTATTATTATTATTATTATTATTATTATTATTATTATTATATTATTATTATTATGCAAAAGAGAACCAACACGTTCCCTTGTTCTAGCCCTATAGTCCTGCCATGATGAATTACATTTTAGTGTCAAAATGCAACATGATTCTGGGGTAATAGCTTAATCTTTACTGTACATTTTTTCAATTGATTCTACAGTAAAACTTTGGTTATCAGAACCCTGGTTATCCAGACAACCCCATGTTAACCTGTCCTGGTGTGTGCTGTGCACTTCTGCTCTGTTTGCAAGGACAATGTGCTATTCAGCCCTCACTTTGTGGTAGCTACAGAACAGTGCAGTGCTGTAGGTTATAGGGCTGAATTAGGCCTATATATTTTGAAGTCCTGTAGAAATGTCCCTGTTGTAATTCAATTACCAGGACACCCCCTGGTCCCGTTGTTCAGATCATGGAAATGTGACTGTAGATTTTATGTGACTTTATTTTTTGTCCCGTGTCAGAGTAATTGCTGTCAGGACTTCAGATGGATGCATTTGTAACCAGAATACGGAAATGCAAGGTGGATCCCACAGGGGAGAAAGGGAAGGAAGCAGGACCCGACTCAGAACAGGATGAGAGAAGCACTGAAGACGAAGGGAGGCTGGAGCAAAGGCTTCAATACTGCAGTGGCTTAGTGGAGGATGACACCGAGTTTACAGAACCCCTTCCTTGGAAGAAGATTGAGGCAGAGGGACTGGACTGTGACTACACTCTACTCTTCCCCAGGCTCCAAGCAGACAGTCACTTTCAACAGCTGGAGAAGGAAGTGCAGTACTTGTCAGGTACTGCAGGCTGATAGACACTGACTTGTGGACTACTGATCTGACACCTGTATTTGGTTATTTACACAGTTAAAGTAAAAGCATAGCAAAGTGTGAGGCATAGGTAAGCATTGCAAAGCCCAGAGAGGTATGTTAACACACATTTAAGCATGGCAAACAATGGTAGACTGTGGTAAATGCATAGCATAGCATAACCATGGGAAAAGCATGGGAAACTGCTAAATTACTGTGCAAAATTACCCTAGTAAATTATTAAAGGGTGGATATTTATGGTCGTGTAATACCTTTTTGCATTGTTCATATTTGAAGGTTTGAAGCTGTGTTCTGTGTAAAAATGGTTGCAACTGGGATAGTCCCCCTCCCAGCAGTGAAATATTTTTTGAATGCCTCACTTCGAGTCATTGGATGCCCTTTTGTATCACACCTAGGGGACTTGGCGAAAGTGCAGGTGTTTGGAAAATTTCACAATATTCCGAGGAAACAAGCCACCTATGGAGACCCTGGGCTGAATTATTCCTTTTCCGGGCTGAAGCTGATGGCCAGGCCTTGGACACCTGTCCTGGAGATCATCAGAGACCAGATTACTGAGGCCACTGGACACACGTTCAACTTTGTGCTGGTGAACAGGTAACATCCGCTTCAATGAAAAATTTATCATTTGTCCAAAACTCGTTTTTTTTCCCCAGCTATTTTTAATATTTCTTGCATGAAAGGGTTAAACTTGAAGTGCCTCTTGGCTCTGCTGTCTCACAGGTACAAAGACGGGAATGACCACATAGGAGAGCACCAGGATGACGAACGGGAGCTTGACCCAGCCAGCCCCATCGCAGCTGTCTCCTTCGGGGCGGTCCGGGATCTGGTGTTCCGCCACAAAGAGGCGCGCGGCAAAAACGCAGCCAGGAAGATCGAGCCCGTCAAGGTGGCTTTGCAGCACGGCAGCCTGCTCCTCATGAACTGGCCCACCAACGTCAACTGGTACCACAGCTTGCCTGTCCGGAAGAAGGTGTTGACACCAAGGATCAGCCTGACCTTCCGCAGAGTCATCAAGCAGCACAAGAGCCAAAAATAACAGGACTGTATCACTGGAGCATTATTGCTAGTATGTTGCTGAGTGATTACGTGCTCAATGTCGCAGGCGCACTAATGTGAACCTGGGAACACAGAATTATTACACTCTTTTACGGTTGTTCATATTCATTATTATAAAGTCAAGATGCCACTTTGAAAGTGATGGTGTGGGTCAGTGTGTTGCACGTCCCAGTGAAATGCTGTATTCTAGAGGGCGCTATTCTCACCACTCACATTTACACCATTCATATTATGAGTCACAGGAACAAAGCCACACAGTTAATGTTATTTAATCAGTTTTATTATGAATAATATTTCCATATTTTAAAACTATGAAAACATCAAAATACACACATGGCATTAATTCAGTTCCCTCAACAAATTTATATATATATATTGTGTATCATTTGTAACATAGGTTGGTGCATTTTTTTTTTTTTACATTTATGTACAACATCATACATTATTCTCTTATTTCTCAGGTAATACTGATGAAATCAAAGATGGGCAGCATATATTAACAGGTGTACAAACATTCACTGGGAAAACACACATACATTCTCACATTAACCCTGGCTAACAGCACGACAATGCAATGGGAGATTTTTGCATTGTAGCTGCTGCTACTTGGCTGACTGAATCAATAGCCAGACTCTAAAGTCTTTGTGTGACACTGTCTAAATGTAATCCCCCTATAATACAAATCCAGTGGATTGCATTGGGCTTGTTTTAAGCCAATGTAATCCAAGGGTCTTCGTAGTATAAGCTAACGCTTGTGTGCAAAGTCAGCAATAACAGAACCCTGGCTGTAAACCAAGGAGTACATTAAAGACACCCGTCCCATTGCATAGCAGTCCCACCCATTTCAATTACAGTATCATCCATTAAGCACACCTCAATTACACCACATGAAGACCAGCTATACATTTCCCAACCTGCCAAACCAGCCCTGATATATTCAATCCTAGCTCTGAGAGAACACAAAAACACTAAAAACTTTTCTTCCGGTAACAATTCAAATAAACATTTCAATATCTGTCTTGGAAGGCGAGTTACATAACAGTACCACAGAATCACACCCTTTTCTACCCCTCCCCACCCACCCTAGCAGTGGCTGGGGTGGGTACAGATCTTGCTGCATCTTGTTTGCACATCCACTCAAGGATAGGGTCTGTTTCCATGAGCCATGACTGCTTTCCTTTCATGTATAGCCATTTGACAGTAAAACTTGAATACTGAAACAGTAGCACATCATGTATCTCCTCTTAAGTTTTATTTAATAGTTTCTGTGTATTGAAAAGACAGGTTTTACAGCTATAGAGGAAAGTACACAACACACATGGGGCATCAGAACAGTACTGCAGTGGTTAAGGACCTCAAGACTGGTTATCTGAATCCACATGACTGATCACACACAGGGCAGGGGCAATGCATTCTTATCTGCAAGATCTCTCTCACTCCTCAGGCGTCAGCCTCGGGCTGGGGCGCAGAAGGGAGGGGGCTGGCCGGACCCTCTCGTAGAACAGCAGGTAGGCGTTGGAGGAGAGCGCCTCCTGCAAGTTGGCCTTGCGTACAGAGTCATCAGACACCCACAGCCACTGGCTGCTGAAGGCAGAGGGGTTCTTGGGAGATGGAGGGGAGCGGCGGTAGGTGACAAAGTGTCCTGAGTGCATGTCCCCGTGATGTACCAACACAGCTGACAATCGGAAGAGATAGACAGACGAACTGTGGGAGGAGTTAGAAGTAAGTTACAGTGGCCATGGATTTCCTAAAATGTGTCACTCTGCTGTAAACCTCTACTCACCTGCACTCGTAGGTGAGGGCAAATGGGGGGCTTGTTGTGGAGGGGGGGAGGTATCCTGGGCACGCTCCATTCGTCAGTGGCTTTTTGTTGTTGTTTGATTGATCTGGATCTGGCCAATCAAAACAGGAGGCGTAGTTAGAAATGTGAATACTTTTAACTCAAAATCACTTCAAAATCTTAACACTTAGATGTTAATTAATGAATTCATGTATTTGTTTATTTATCAGATTTAGGGTTCAGGACTCAGACAATACCTGAGGGTTTGGGAGACACCCTGGTATCCTCTAGAATGCTTGTCCTGGCTGCCCGGTTCTGTCGCTGTGACCTTCGACCCACTGTTCTGTGCTTGTAGGAGTCCATGGACAGGAACTCTGTGAAGTGCACATGCTCCTGCCGCTTGATGGGCGTGCCTTGGCTGGACCAGGTCAGCCTCTGCAGGTGAATACACAGGCACTGGGGCAGCTGGGAGGGCAGCAGAGCAGTGACAAGGGACAGTGGTTATTGATACAAGCGTTGAACACCGAATCAGATTCCACGTTACAGTACATACATAATTCATCTGAACTGCACTTACCTTCCCCAATTTGAGCTGCTTGATAAAAGTTGACCTCTGGCTTTCCACAACCTGTCGATTTAACACTCCACTTGCATGGATCTGAAAAAAAAAACAACAGTAAATGTTACTGTTCAACTTTAGGCAAGAACAGATCAGATAGGAGCACCATTGCATTCATAAAGCTGGAAGATTCAAAATCTATGGCAGCACCAGTTTGCTGATCGATGAAGGTTTGTGATGTCCTTTGATGATTAGACAGTCAATAAGATTACACTGATAAAGACTCTAGCCAATATATTTGTGTTTTAAAATTTTAGACTTCTGATAGACATGTGCTTGTGAATGGCTGCCACCTACCTTGGTGCAGTTCTCACACTCCACATCTTTGATCGTCTCGGAAGAGATAAAATGTTGGAGGCAGTGATCCAGCGTGACAGGCCGACCCTGAGTGACAGACACGGTCAATCTGAGAATCTTGCAACAAATGCATGCCTGTCTGTTCTTCATGCTTACATTTTTAAATCACGTAGATCTAGATCTGCGATGAATCTTGAAAATCACAATTTTATCAGAATCTGTGGGTACCATGTTTGTCTGTCTGAGCAGATTTTTACATGTGCACACACTGAAATTACAGCTTTTGCCAACATACTGAGGCCCCATTATTGTGTGATTATATGAGTGTTCCTGATATCTGTATACAGACATTTCACCTCATTCTACCTTGAGAGCTGTGCTTACCCAAGTTGTCGTAGGAATGGTGAGCGAGAGGCTGTCAAACGAATCATATCGGACTGGACTCTGGGGGCAAATCAATGAAATTATTACTATTATTATCATCCCTGAGATTCTGTGCCTCGGTGTCACATCCTTTACTAGTGAACGCTCCTCACCTGTTGGTCACAGCGCTTGCACACCATGTTACTGGTCAGTCGTCCATGAAAAGGATGCTGGGATTGCCACGAGTTTGGTAATGGATGCAAAGGTCCTGGAATTCAAGACTATGATTAATATTGAGTTTGTACCTGAGGAAATTGCTGCATCCAGGAAGAAATAACCAGTACGCTTTATAAATCAGCAGCTGCCAAGACACACTGTTCAATGACCAGTTCAGGCTTTACTGCAACACAGTACTGTGGCTAATTTGAGCCCTCTTTTTCCAATATCTGTAAAGCTTCTAAAGGGATATTTCTAGTTATTCCCTGACCCCATTGTGTCTTTTAACTGCCCATCTTTATATCACATCTTTACAGAACTGACCCCGTTTTGCAACTTGTCCTTTCATTTTTTTTGCTTGTTCTTTTAGACAACTGATAGGCTATATTATTTGGTAAGACCTGTACGTAGTCTAAATAAATCAAGAACATGTAACAGCCCTGTAACTAAACCCTACATACAGTATTTTACACAAAGCCCCTCACCTCGACTCCTGCAGCTGAGGTTTTTCTCATCCATCCCTACGGCGCTCTAAGAATCAATCGAGGAGAAGACACGGTCAGTACCGTAGGTGTGGAACAGCAGTAGAAGCACAAAGTTTCATTTGAATTCCAACGTCCTCTTACCTCGAGAGACTGAACATCAAACAGGTGAGTGATGCGGGGATGCCTGTCCCGCTCCTCCTCCTCCAGAGAGGAAGTGAGCACGTGGAAGAGCTCGTGTGCATCCTGCACAAAAAGAACAGAGATCAATCAGGAGGACCAGGGCAGGGCTGCCCAACGGATGCCTCACTGGCCTCCACAACGTGGCTCTCAAAAGCATCCCATACAGGGCTTGAAATGGGTCTCACAAGAGGACAATCCGTAATCTTTGGTAGAAGCCAGGATGCAATGCAACATATTGATGATGTGTTTCTAAACATGTTTAATGAGCAGAAATCTATTGAAGCGTTGAAGCTGTTACTGTTTAGTCAGCTTCTTAGTAAACTAGCCTGTTTTTTTGTTTGTTTTTTTGGACGACTGTAAGAACTGGTAATCGATTTGGTTCTTTTAGCCCTGGACTACAGCATGCCTGGTTAGTCTGTAAAGTGCCCCCACAATTAGGGTTACTATATAACTCCATGTACACTAGGACAGTTTGGGACAGTACAGGTAACTAGTCCTTCTGTGAAAGGTACATGTAAAACATACCAGAATGCATAGTGCATTGAAATGCCTATACTGTCCCATACTGTCCTAGGGTACATGGCGTCATATGGTAACCCCAGCCACAATCATGTCCAGGACTCCATTTCATGAATAAGTAGGTATACTGTTTTTATTAGAAATATATAAACCTGGCTAAACCATAAGGACCCTTCCACTAGCTCCCCTAGTCACTGGGGTTACAACAAACTAAAAGTTACCTGCTCTTCAAATGAGCTGATCTGCCATCTGTAACTCCTGAGGGCCTCCAGCAGCTTCCCTGCATCCAGGACATCACCCTCCGCCAGCTCCTGCGTGGACAATGCTGCAAACACGAGACAACGTTGCTCCAAAAGCTGGCTTCGCTAAAACAAGTCAAACCGTCATTAAAAAAGCAGCTTGGTGTGGTATACCCAAATACCTTACTCCAGGGATGGAAATAAGACTCCCATTGCACAGCAGTTTGATCCATTCTTGGTTTTATTATGAGTTTAATAATACATACCTGAGCTTGTTACCTATTAATTGTGGCTAATCAAGCTCATACGAAAATCTGGAATGGGTGAAACTGCTATGCAATAGGAGTCTTATTGCCAGCTCTGTTGTCTCTGCTGCTGACCTACCCCTGAGAAGCTGCAAGAGGGTTCTGGCCAGCTTGGGGTGCTGTTGCTGCTGGTTCTGGTCTTGGTTGTACCCCTCTGTTAACTCGTCCAGCCAGCGGATAAAGGAGGGACACGCCGCCAAGCCCTGAAGCAGGGAGTTCATAAAGCAGGTGTTCCCCAAGTTCAGGAGCCCGGGTACCATGCCTATATCAACGAAATGCAATACAAGCAGTTAACATTAGGAAACACAAATGGAAAGCCTCAGTCTCGCAGATAACCAGCACCACAGGGTTTTTTCAGTGAAAATGATCTGTTTCACTGCATTTGCCTACTGTATTTAACCATACACAAATCAACACATATGCTGATAACTTTATAATCTACGCAATGTTTGTAAGATTTTAAATAAAAGATCATCTTTTTTTAATGTACAGTAACAGATTATAGAAGACTAGTCCTAACAGGGTCTGTGAAACCAGCCTATACAGAAGAAAACTAAAATTCAGATTTCCAAAACTGTTGGGTATTATAAGTGCTAAACACTTCACACTTTTTTTTTTTTAACAGCTGTCTGATTAATAATGTTTCAGATATCAAAACAGTTGTTTACCTTTTTTTTTTTTTTAAATAATAACAATAATAAATTATCTGAAGAACCTATACAACGCTGCACTAACCCTTCTTCCGTTTCTTTCTCTCCGTGACGGGTCCCCACAGCACATAAACTCCAGCAGCCACAGCGGCTGCTACGCCACCAATCACTCCCCAGTTCTTCACCATTTTATTTCTAAAAAAAAAAAAAAAAAAGCCAAAACAAATCAGATTTAAATACCGAAACATCTCACAAACTTAAGTAATGTACAGCTAGTTACCAAACCGCTTAAGATGCTAGGAAGACATTTTAAGAATACTAGATTTCTGACAGCTGCAAAAATCCTGCACTGTCTGGCTTCATAAAAGGTGGGAGATGCGTGTGACGTTTAAGGGATATTCAATATAAAATATATGCATGTGTAATGGACTATATCTGTTTACTATTTTTTTATTATTATATATTTATGTTACATTATGTTTCCAACGTTTCAAATTTGAAAATAAACTATTAATGCATAATTGCAGTTTTAACGAACCGTTCCTTAAAAAAAAAAACCTGATTCAAACTCAACAATAACAGCGAGAGTTACAATACTAACAATATCACTTTGATAAAGTTCTCCTTGGCCCAGGCGAGAGTCCACATCTCTCTATATTAAAATACAGAATAAGATGGAGACACCAAACAGAGGTATAAACATTGTCTATTATTATAAAGCCGTCACGCACAGCGGCGGACATGCACGGATCAGTGCTACCGACAACCTTGTCAATTTCATATGAATCATCACAAAACTAATCAGACGGACTCGACAGTCGTTAAACTGCGTTCAAAGCGTAACGACTTTGTAATAGCCTTTTTTTAAATACCTTGTTTTGGAAATGCCCGATTAGTAAAGTGACGTACGTGTAAGTCTCTAGTTGCGTGCGTACATTTGAATACACAACAAACAACATTCAATATGACTCCCGATTATGCATCAACAATATATTACGCAACATTGACTGAAACACAGCTTTAGATTTTTCAAGGCAATCGTATCAAGTAATTCAATAAACGTTTTACGCTTTCACAACAATTTGCGGCTTTTCCCCACAGCACTTTTGACCGACGCCGCCATTTAACATCCCCAGCCCCCGGCTATTCTGAGCCGGTTCGGTTCTGACCTGACCGCAGATCCCGTCCGCACAAACTCCCTGGCGAGCCTGGCTGCTGCCTCCAGCCTGCACTGCATCCTCGCCGCCGCCGCAGCAGATCGGACCACATCAAGCGGAGGAAACTCGTCAGGGGAACTCAAAGTGCGGAAAGATACGGAAGAAAATGAAGTGCGGAGCAGGAAATGAAGCAGAAGGTATTTTTGGTTGCTGAGCAGCCGCGGTCACTCAAGGGTTATGATGGGATACACAGTCGAGAGAGGATGTCAGCAAAGAGACTGATTAGAAGTTCAATGTTTAAAACGTTAATAATACCCACTGACAACTGCATCGTTACAGCTGCAATTATTAAGATATTAATGTGTTTTATTCGTTTTAATGGTAAGAATTAAAATGTATTCCAATACACCAGGGGCAAGCTGTATTCGGCAGCCACAGTGAAGACCAATTAAGTCGTGTTTAAGAGATTTTAAGCACATTTCAGTATTTATATACTTACAGTGTTTGCCAAAGCGTCTAAAGAAAACTATACTCTCATAAACAAACACATCTCTGTTTAATTACAGAGTTACTCCTCTTGCACGAACACTTTGCTAATGCAATGCCTAGCCTGATTTAATGATTGGTGCAAATAGGCATACCAATGTTATCCCTGTCCCAATCCTGGTAAACATTTTGTAGAAAGATATATAATATATATATATAATATAATATATATATAGATAGATATATAGATATATATATAGATATAGATGAGACCTGGGTAATCTTCTAAATTAAAGAACTACGTTTTGATCTGAACAGAAAGGAGGACCCATGTCAGTCCCGCAGTGAACGGTAATGTGTGGTTGTTGAATACATTCTCTTGATACTTGGTGACTCATCCTCTCTCTTCCTACGGTCATGCTAATCTAGGGGTATGACGCAGGGTGCAGGGACTCATCTTTTTTTTTTTTTGGAGAGCTGAACTCACACTGAATTAACAGTCTCTCTGTGTGTGTGTGTGTGTGTCTTGCAGCTGTGTGGTGGACCTCCTCTGTCTGTCAGTCTGACTGGAGGGATACAATCATATAACTACAACAACATCAACGATACACGTGAAGGTGCTGCCATTACCACAAACAATCACCATTAACTACACGTATTCATAATTACTATTAATTAGAAGTAATTATGGACCCATTATTGGTTCTGTTTGGAACTGATTGGTTATACAATCCAGTATATAGAATATAGAACAAAGAGTCCCAAAGAAATCGCGACTTAACCACGCGGGTCTTTATAAAGGGGTCACCAGATAACATCATTTAGACAAGCAGAGGCTTAGAAACATATAGCAGATAGTGAATGTCCATTATGTGTAATTCTACTATTATACAGCCTGCTGACTCAAAAGGAGGAGGCAGACTTTTGACTATTACATCACAATGTTAATCAAAAACATATCGGTTATTATATCATCATATACATGTATTTCCAACGCGTTATAACTGCAGTTACTCTCATAGGAAAGCCAGGGTGTCATAAAATAACTCACTATTATAAACATTAAAGGAAATATTATGTTACCGAATTGGTTTAATTATATTTTCCGTGCACACTGCAGTACAAAGTAACAATATTAAGCACAATTAAAATACAAAACAAACTAATATAACTGATTTTCGGCTCTGAATGACCCCTGGATACGACACGGGAAGCTGAAATAGTAACGCCGCCCCTCCGCAGGTCTCCTGTGATAATCAGAGTGAGTCGCTGTCCAGCAGCCTGTAGTGCTGAAATCTCAGCTCTTTCCCATAACAATGGAACGGCAATGAGACAAAGGATCTGCAGACCACGAAAAACGCCATTGCAATGGAAGATGACCTGTTCCAGCTGAGACAGCTGCCGTAAGTAACAGTTAAAAACATTTTAAAGCTGTCATCGAACATTGCCGAAATACACATTTATGGTAGGAAAGCACCGCGGCCTTTTAGTAAACATTCCCCATGTCTTGTTTCGGCTAGCCGGGACATGACGAGCCTCAAATGCAGACAGAAAATGCATTCAGTTTATTAGCTTATTGAAAATAATGATTTATTTGCAATTGTATTTTTAGATTAAGTTACAGCTGTTATTGATGCGAATGCAAAGACAAGGGCTGGAATCCATATATTGAATGTACCACAGCTAAGTCTTGGAGCCTGTCGATGCATCGTTGTGGTTTGACTTAATTATGTTAGTTTTCATTTTGTATATTGCAAACTGCTCCTATAATATAATACGCACACTTACTGTAATCTCATTTCATGTTTATATATCATGTTTACCGGTGTTATTGGCATAGGGGTTTATAATTAATTTATTAGCACGGTGCGTATGAGCACTGGGACCTGATCCAATCTGTAATGCGATTCGTTGATTGTACTACTATAAAGCTGCTACCGAGATTAAAATACTAATACTATTATAACAATACATCGCATGAAAAATATTGTATAACATTTTTATTATTAATAATAGTTACACACCAGGGCATATGTACCTATATAATTCAGTTGACAATGCCTTCAGAGAAAAGCGTCTTTTTTTTTTTAACCTTACTCAAGTCTTATGATTTTTTTTGTCATGTATTTTTTTATTTAGATCAATGAATATATGCATAGATGGATAGACAGACTCCTTCATTCTAATATATTTGTTCTTCAGTGTTTTGTTAATATCGTCAGTGAGAGGATCCGTTGAACCAAAGCCAATATCTTCTAACTAAGGAGATCACGATGAGCCTTTATTAATATACATTTTTTTAAGCAGATGTTACTGATTTGCAATTTTGCTGGTCCTGGGAGTGGGCTGTAGCATTTTCTCTTGTCTGCATAAAATTATTTTCTATAATGTGTTAACATTCAGTTCATGTCCTCTTCACAAGAAACTTCAGAGGTCTCTGGATAACATGTACATATTGTTAGGCTGTAGAGTTATTTAAGTTTTTAAACCCATTGCTTACCTTTACTATTAGCCCTGATCTCCTTAGGCATCTGCTGCAGGTTTGTGGTTCATTTGCTTACATTTTATATTTCACTTTGGCATATGCAGATATTTCAAATACATGTACTGTATATAGATGCTGCTTCCTAGTCCTTAACCACTTCATGTGGAGTAGGTCAAACTCACTCCAATATACAGACCGGCACAGATTAGAGCAACACAACATGTGATTTACAGCGAGAATAGAGGTGAGGATTGTAATGCTTATTTTTTCTCAATCAGACCCCATTACTTACTAAATAACCTGGTGTCTCAATAGATAATGGTATCCTCTTTAAAAATATGCTAAATATTTGAATCAGCATTACATTCCCCATCCCTAGTTGTACTGTTTTCCTAGAAACAGGAGAACATTTCAGGGGAACCATTCTGCTTGTGTGATGTCCTGCACATTCAAATAGGTAGCATACTTCTAAAGAGGAGATGGTTATCTATTCAGGGACACCAAGATAATTAGTAATCCAAGGATCTGAGTAAGAAAAAATTGGCAATACAATCTGCACCCATAGTCTTGCTGTAAATCACTGTTTTTGGCATATTGTGTTGGGTGTTAGTATACAACAGTTTATCCACTGAATTGTAGTTTAAGTGAATAATCTAAAGTTTAATAAAGCTAATAAGAGGTGTGACATTGATTTAACACATTAGTTAACTGTACTGTAAACAGCAGTTACTGTGTAGTTGCAAGACAAAGCAGTTTAATTACCTAAATTGGTTATACCAATTTAACTCTTCATTCTCATGCTCCCATGCCAGTAAAACAGCAGTAGTGTAGAACAGTTTCATCATATCATATATGATTTAATTAATCAAAACAGTTTTTAATAACTTACTGTATCATATTACTGAGTTACCAAGCTTGGGGAATCAGGCTGAAAGAGGTTAACTGAAAATATATGCGTGCTGGAGATAATTACATTGCACTGGAAAATCTCAGCATATCCCAGCATGAAAAGGGATGTTTAATGGTAATCTCAGCTGATCACGGTGATTAAGAACTCCAAAGCCGCCCACCTAAATGTATTTATAAAAAGGCACTGAAACAGTATGAGGTAATTTCTGGGGAATTGTTTTCTGCAACTTGTATTTGTGTGTTGTCAGTCCTCAAAGGAGAACAGTGAACAGAATTCTAAAGGAAGCGCTGGGGAGATGGATCCTTGTCCTTTGAAGTAGGACAGTCAAGCTGACAGACACTGTCACCCTTTTTCTTTTTGAGGTTCTAACAGTTTGAAAAGATCTTAGGTTTACTTGATTTGGGATCCTATTGAAACACAAGATATCTGAACCTCCATTGTGGAGTCAGCATTAAAGAAATAAACAGAGTAGTATATCTAAATACATATTAGAGGGTACTCTCAGAAACCAATCTCCTTATTAAATATGGAACAGCTAGTAATCAATAATAATCAATGCCTTTGCAAATTAATTAGTCTGATATACAGTAATGCAATATATACATTGAGAAAACTATTTAACTATTGATTGCATTATTAAAAAGCAACACCCCATTTCATTACATTCTGTCACTTCTTTTCACAAACAGAAGAGCATTAGTCTAGCAAAGAGCAAGGAAAGCACGTGTTACATGGCAGCTAGCTACATGAGGCTCCAAATAAGATACCAAGGTGATTAATTAATCCGTGTTTAATTGTGGATCGCAAAATAAAAACCATGGCGATCAATCATCAATTACTTGCTGCATCTTTAATATGAATCCAGCTGTGTGTGACCCCCCCACCCCCATTACCATGACTTCAACGGAGCCCTCTGATCGGTCTCGTTTCCAGCGTGGTGAAGTTCCGGCGCACAGGTGAGAGTGCACGCTCCGAGGATGAGGCTATGTGCGGAGAACATGAGGTTCGGATCGAAGGGGTCCACCGGGACCTGGAGCCCGTGGAGCTGGCGGGTGGAGCCGCAGTGCCTAAGGAGTTCGCAAACCCCACCGACGGTAACACAGCCTCTTCACACAGCAGCATAACTGAGGGATTTATGACATTCATACAAAATACTGCTCAGCTCTTTTCTGTAAGATCCCTTGTAAAAGTTTCCCATAGTAACATAGCAAAGTGTAATAATGCAATGTAAAGCACAGAGAGATACGGTAAAGCATATTAAAAAAAAAACATGGCAAACCAGGGTAAACTATGGTAAATTTAACCATAGAGAAAGCATGGTAAAAGTGCATAAATACCATGGTAATTGTTTATACTACTTGAAACCTGAGATGGTAACCTGGAGTTAACAATGATTCTATGAGATAGATGTTCTCCATGATGATTGTTAGAACTGTTCTGTTTGAATAGATAATGGTACGTGTTTTTCACGGAGGTCATCTTCCATGTAAAACCAAATTCATAGACAAACATCAATATACAGCTTTGTTATATATATATATATATATATATATATATATATATATATATATATATATATATATATATATATATATATATAGACAGCTCTGGAAAAAATTAAGAGACCACTGCAAAATTATCAGTTTCTCTGGTTTTACTATTTATAGGTATGTGTTTGGGTAAAATGAACATTTTTGTTTTATTCTATAAACTACTGACAACATTTCTCCCAAATTCCAAATAAAAATATTGTTTAAAAAGAGTAAGGATTGCTCCACCCTTAGTATTTGTATGGCAGACACACGTTATACCAAACGCACCCTCTGGTTACTCTTGTTACAGATACATTTCTGGTGGAAGATGCAGTGGAAGCCATTGGCTTTGGGAAATTCCAGTGGAAACTCTCTATTCTCACTGGATTGGCATGGGTAAGAAAAGTGACCTGAAGGAAAAGCCAATAAGGCAATTATAAAATAAATAAACAGGAAAAAACTACAAGAATGCTTGGGGGGTTTAACTAGTGAGATGGGAGTGAATGGATAGACACAGTATCCAGCAGCCTGAGCTTGTCCAAACACCACGTTGGTGCTGCTTGCTTATCCGAGCGCCTCTCTTTGATCTCCTCTCTTGTCTTTCTCTCTCTTCAGATGGCCGATGCCATGGAGATGATGATTCTCAGTATTCTAGCCCCGCAATTGCACTGTGAGTGGAGGTTACCCAGTTGGCAAGTTGCCCTTCTCACGTCGGTACTGTATCGGACCTGATCTCATTTCATACAGACATGCACCATGCTATACATTGCACACACCCTTCTCCATGGCCTCACACCCCACTACAGGAAGCACGCTCTCGCTGCACACACCTGCATTCATTCTCTGTATGTTTACCTATATGTTCAACATTACTGCTCCCCTTACTACTGAACAGTTTTCACTTCATTGAAGGCAAACCACTATAAACAGCCCTTTCTATCATGATCAGCGCCTTCTTGTTTAATCTCCACTGAACACATGCTGTACCATGCTGCTTGTTACTGGAACGGTGGGATGGGTGAACGAGTTGACGTACAAGTTCTGTACATGATTAGAGTACTCTAAACAAATGTATTTAACCATGCTAAAGGGATTTACAACATGTTGACTGGAATCTAAGCACTCTTTTGTTTCTGATATTAGTGCTTAAGAATCTTACTTAAAGACTAAATCAAGTGCATCCACACACACACACACACACACACATCGAGCATCTATCTGTCAATCTATCTGGCTGTCTATCTCATTACATTTGTAAATACAATACTTAAACTTACTTTTATTATTATTATTATTATTATTATTATTATTATTATTATTGCTGTTGTAACGCCCAGTGTGTGTCTTTGTGTTTTGAGCAGGTAGTGTTTATTGGCATGATGCTTAGCTCATCGTTTTGGGGAAACGTATCTGACCAGTATGGAAGAAAAACCGTAAGTCTCAGTGTGTGCATCTTTATATACATACAGTATGTATACATAGGGACCTAAATGACTATGCATTTCAGTCCGATCAGGTCAAACAGCCCCACAGCCCCTGGCTCTGACCTTATAAGTAATTATTCACTACATTACAATGTACATCTGAATAATGTGATAACGTCGTGTCATTACCAGGGCCTGAAGGTCAGTGTGCTGTGGACTCTGTTCTATGGAGTGCTCAGTGCGTTCGCTCCGGTGTACGGCTGGATTCTGTTTCTGAGGGGACTGGTGGGAATTGGGATTGGAGGTGTTCCACAGTCGTAAGTGAAGCAGAATATTCAGAGCAAGGTCTGTCATTGGGGGGTAATAGAGGCTTCAGGCAAGTTCGTGATTGTATACAGCGACACTATTTGAAGTCAGAACTACAGTATCTACATTTATCTGGGTAGTGTAGCGAATACCATTATCTCCCAGTTTGAATAACGGTCAGTTGCCAGTAATCCCCACGCCTGTAATTTAGATTAAATCTATTTTTTACAAAGAGAGAGTTACCATAATTAAAATGCCCAGCAGGTGGCGTGGTGTGTATATTTATTTGAATCAACATATAAAAAATAAGCACATGCAATGTAGTATTTCTTCCATTAGTAGGGGTGCCAAACTCAAAAGCCATTAGCGTGGGTTCACAATAAATTGATCACAGCTTCTTTGCACAGGTTTGCATTATGCTTAGCATATAAGCCACAAATAGTTTGCAAGTAATTGAGAGTGTAGGATAAACCCTACAGGCAATAATTGAAGCAAGTGCAAGAAAAAGCTGTTCATTATTGTTCTGAGTTTTGCATAGGCGAAATTGCCTTTGCAGAATACACCAAGAACCCTAACCGTGAAGTCCTTATCAAGGACCGGTATCCATGTTATTAAAATGCTGAGGGGCAATGTGATCGTTTAGCTTCCCCAGGGTCTGCTAGAGGAGTCCACCTATGGCACCCCCAGCTGTTTAACTAAAAGAATGCAGTGTAAGACTAATTAACCAGTGTTTCAATTATCCTTTTGATAGTGAATCTGCCTTTCACATGCACAGTATACTGCTATGGGAAAATTCCAGCCCAGAGTACAGGGTGGGGCCAGTGGCAATCCTTCATGTGGAACTCAGCATGAAGACCGTTGATTGATTGCGATGACGTGACTGCAATTCAGCTATTGTTGTCTTTGCCAGGGTAACACTCTACGCGGAATTCCTGCCAATGAGATCCAGAGCCAAGTGCATTTTACTGATAGAGGTACGACAATCCTTTTAATATTACTGTGCCTGCAGTTAGAACAGTGGTGCAGTTCACAGGCTGATACAGTGCGGCTGAACTGCAGCTACAGTGAAGCCCAGCTCCAGCACAGTTAGACAAGCATGGCACTTTTACTGCAGCTCATACATTACTGTGAAGTAAATATCCACGCAGGTTTACAGCGTAATGCTTGCCGCTCCAGTTTGTCATACTTGACATGAAAGATGCTATATTGATGTTTGCTGTATTTCACTGCAATTCATGGTACATTCCATTGTATCACAATAATATGAACTGGTACAAATTTGCAATCTATTGAAGAAGTACTATTGCACCATATCAGTATCAGTGCCCACTGTGCAATGCTTATTCCAAATGTTGCCACTGTTGGTAATGAAATGACCTGTAATGGTAAAGTATTGTTAGGAGGAATACACACTTTCAGTATAATAGTATCTCATAGTATAGTATTTTCATCCATGTGTGCTGACCCCCTCCCCTCTCCTCCCCCCAGGTGTTCTGGGCGCTGGGCACCGTGTTTGAGGTGCTCCTGGCTATCATGGTGATGCCTACGCTGGGCTGGCGCTGGCTGCTCCTCCTCTCCACCTTGCCCCTCATGATCTTCAGTGTCCTGTGTTTTGTAGGTATACAGTAACTGCTAGAAGCGATGAACAGAGCAGCCTGACAATAGTGGAGTTTGTAAACCCAAGGACACATACAAGCTAGTTGCAACATCACCCTTTTAGTGATAATTACAATTAAACAACTGATTTAGGGGCTGTTATTTGTACTTAAAATGCAAGTGTTTGGCATAACCAAGAAAAACCTTGCTGCCTGTGTTGATTTTTCAGTTTTACTTAGAGGCGTTGTGACACCTTGTGGTTACACATTGCCATGGCTGTCAATGCTCCTTCTGTCGTAAGGATCTTCAATGAAAAGATGCGGCAAACTGCTAACCTTTCTACAGTGGATTTCAGCATTGCCAAAAACCATGTCAAGTGAATAACGTAGATCTGCCTGACTTGTTAAGACCAAAGTCTTTTTTTTCAAGGCAGCCCTAGCATGACAGCAGATCCTGATCCATATTGTACTGCTGCATGCCTGTCATTTCGTTTTAGTGGCTGCCGGAGAGTGCAAGGTACGACGTCCTAACTGGGAACCAGGAGAAAGCTCTGACCACATTGAAACGCATTGCCAAGGAGAATGGAGTCCCCATGCCACTGGGAAAGCTTACTGTGGCCAGGCAGGTAAGAACTGGAGAGAACTGGAATCCCGGGATATGGGAATGTGCTTCTATATGTATGCATGGCTTTATTTGTGTATGTGTGCAGGACATTTATAACTTGAATAGAGAAAAACTTGAATGGCCAAAATCTTTATTTGCTAGTACCGTTAATTGTTGTGTTTTTATTTACAGGAGGACCGTGGAAAGATTCGGGACCTCTTCTCTCCCCAGTTCCGCTGGACCACTATCCTCCTGTGGTTTATCTGGTGCGTGGAGCCCACCTTGCCTGCAACTTCAGAAACAGTTTAAAATGCCCTTGTGACTCCACTGATTGATCGTCTAGTTTCCTGACGGGATAGAAGCTGGGTTATCTAGCATTGCAAGCTCATTCCAGATTCAGTATTCTGCTGGAACAGTATTTACAAAAGGGTTAATGTGTCCCTCTGTGCTTGTGTTTCAGGTTCTCCAACGCATTCTCTTATTATGGGTTAGTGTTACTGACCACAGAGCTGTTCCAAGCAGGGGATGTGTGCAGTGGTAAGTGTTTCATATTCTCAATGGCTTCCAAACAAGCACAAGATTCATGAGCACAAGGTTGTTTGTAGCTGTTCTTTATAAATCTTCTTTTGTGGTCAAATTCAAATTTTACAAAACAAAATATAACCCTAACAAATCTCTTATAGCCATGAACATTTCGACTGCAGCAAAAACTGAATAACTATCACCAAACTAAACGAACCTGATATTGCCTGCCGATGTAATATAAAACATCTTGATAGTTACCTTTTTTAATTCTTACGGGATTTAGCGTTGGGCAAATGTTGTCTGTCACCTCAATGCTTTCAATCAATAGCTCTATTAGACTGTACAGAAAAAATCATATTATAGTACCAGTTTCATGTGGGAAAATACCCCCCCCCCCCTTTCCTCCTTTAGTTTCAAAGGGCAGAAGGACCATGGAACCCAGATGCAGCTTTGAATGTAAATACCTGACCGAGAATGACTACAAAGACCTCCTGTGGACCACCTTATCTGAATTCCCAGGTACATTCCCCTTGGCTCACCACAAGGGCGGGCTGCCCGGCTGGGCAATAACACCCTAGGGAGACATCTCTTCTAATAATGTAATGATGTCTACATGATGGATTTTTAACTGGACAGACCCAAGTTAAATTCATGCCAGGGAAGCAAAAGACAGAAATGAGCTTGAATGAATGTACCGGCATAGTTTGCTCTCTATTACTGATGCAACGTGGCCATATACATATGTAAAGAGCCCCTGAACTCGTGGCTCAACTAGTAAACTTGCCTGGGGATTCCTGGTCGTGGGATCAGGGGCCTCCCACTGAACCTTCAGTTCTCCTGAGCTGTGTGGGGAATTGCTGCTGCAAGGAGAAAAAAATAAAAATAAAGCTCATGAACGCTGCGGAAATAAATATATGAATCATTTGATATTAATCTAAACATTTGATGAATGCATTCTACGGCTTTAAAAAATGGCTCCAAAGTAAGCATACTCTGTGAAAAAAAATGGAACCTCTGAAAAGCAAAGCAATTTACTTTGAACTTTCAAATTCAAATTGAGGAAACCCATTATTTGAATGTTGCCTGTGGTTGCAGTGTGCTCTGGTCTCCTGTTTACGTCTCACTTACTGTATTTCCATGGGGGTGTCAGATGCAGCTGACCTATGAATATGTAAACAGGACAACAACTTGCTGACCCTGGCAAATATCTTCTCCACGTGCAGCATTAAGCATGTTAAAATTACATTAAAGAAAACGAATAAGATCCTTTTCAGTCTGTGATTGAATTTAGTTCTATCGATTAGTTCTATGCCTACTGTTTGTACAGTTGCACCTGATAATTCCAATTGAGTGAGCTGAAGTAATGGATTATATACCTACAGCATAGCAAAATCATCACAAGAAACAGGTGCTCACAATATCTCTCCCACCAGCTTGGAGCACAATGCTATAGTATTACTGCTTGCTTGTCTGTCTCTCACAGGCGTGCTGGTTACTCTCTGGGTTATCGACCAGATCGGACGCAAGAAAACCATGGCGCTGTCCTTCATCGTCTTCTCGTTCTGCATCCTGCTGTTGCTGGCCTGCGTCGGAAGGTGAGGGCATCAAAACCAATGCGCTTGTGCAGTGGACTTTTTGAATGCGTTGTGTTTGGTTGAGGCTTGCTCACTCTCACTGTTGCATGTGTGTTTAAACTTCTCTTTGTTCTCATTCCTGCAGGACGGCTCTCACTGTTTTCCTCTTCATTGCCAGGGCTTTCATTTCGGGTGGATTCCAAGCTGCTTATGTATACACCCCAGAGGTGAGGAACCCTGCTGTGCTGCACATCCAAAATACAAACACAAAGGAAGCAATGCTTCAAATAAATGGATAAATAGACTCAATACCACAATGCCTGGAGCTTTCAATAAAAAAAGGAACAGTAGCTCGTACATCGTTAATAAATTTTAAAGAGAAATAAATGAGGATAGTTACCATGGCATCAAAAGCCTAGAAGTACCTCCACTGTTTGCATTCAAACACACCCCCTTGAGAAAGTTCTGTCAAACATAATGCTGTAAAGGTGGCTCTTTTAGACTTTGGCTAGAAGTTCATATACAAAAACTCAATAGTCCCTAATTTCCTGTAATAAAGGATAATTTAATGCATTGGTTTTGCCAAGAAGCCCCTGCTCCCCTCCTTGTATTGCTGTTGTCTTGGTTCTCATCCTGCTTGCTTGTCTTGTAGGTGTACCCCACAGCTACGAGGGCTCTGGGTTTAGGGACCTGCAGTGGCATGGCCAGGGTGGGTGCTCTCCTCACCCCCTTTATTGCACAGGTAAGACTCCTCCTTCATTCACAATGACTTGTGCATACTCACACACAATGCAGAGTACTCAAGATAACCCTTTGAACCTTTACCAGAATGCAGAAGTTAGCCTCAAGCAATGGTTGTAAAAGCCACTAAGCAGGAGCAACAATAGCTCGACACAGCTGTAAGCGAGTCCTGCAAAAGCTGCTCCGTTTTCCTCCCCAGGTGATGCTGGAGTCTTCGGCCTACCTGACGCTCTCTGTGTACTGCTGCTGCTCCATCCTAGCTGCCATCGCCTCCTGCGCCTTGCCAATCGAGACCACAGGCCGTGGTCTGCAGGAGTCCAGCCACAGGCAGTGGGGTCAGGAGATGGTGGGGTGTGCGTCCCACAGCTCAGAGAGGATCCCCCGCTCCAGCTCGGGGTCACAGAATTGACGGGGGCTGCAGGACGGGTCAGAACCCCCCGGAGCGCCATTTGGGCTGGTCTTTACTAGTCTGTACATAGAAGTGTTGGGTTTAAGAAGGATGCCTGCCTGTACAATGTGTTTGTATGATTGCAAAATGTGAGTTCTATCAAGACATGCAAGCAACACAGCAGATTGTTTCTCCTAAAGTCATATTAATGTATGTGAACAGCTTAGGCCATCAATTATTTTTCATGACAGTCCAGCTAAAAAGAACAGAGCTCATTTTAGGGCAAAGGGTGAGGTCTACTGGTAAGGAAAGTGTGAGATGGAGGCCCTGAGAGGTGCTTTAGTAACTAAGTGGCTGCTTCAGATCTGTACTGGTTTTAATCTTTTCTCACTGGTCATGGTGGTACTCGTTTCACACTGTAAGGTCAGTGTCATGATCCCAGCCCTCCAATCAAACTGTACGGCCAGCCAGCTCTGAAGCACTAGTGAAGAATCTGCGATTGATTCTCACCACTTTCTTTTGCTTCCAACTGTGCAGATTTAATTTGAATACGCTGAATATTTGCATTCGCATACCCGCTTTCAATTATCAACGGGGGTATCACAACGTGTACCGCAAGCGCTGCCTTTCCAAACGCTGCTGCAGAAACCTCCCTGTGACTTCTCTTCAGCAGTATGATGTGCACAGTGGATGTCCTCAAAAGACAGCCTGTGACTGTTAGTAATGCCCCAGTTGAGTAACAATCCAGGATAGATGAATGAAAATGTCAAAACAAAAAGCTGTTCTGTGAAATTTGCTATAGCAGCTGCAGCTGTATGCTGGAGGCCCAAGAGCAAATAATGAGAATACTGTCAACCTGAACAAAGAATGTAACATGCACATATATGGAATATTAGACTCATCACACTGTTATGAGTTTTCCCAACATATCTGGGTTAAAACCTGGGCTCTAATGTACAAAACATTTACTTGTAAAAGGCTCAGACACTTTGTGTTTAAGTGGATTGGATTCCCGTGCTGAACAGAGCTATTGAGACAGTCAACCACAGAGCACAGGTTTGCAAGTGGATTCGTTCAGGTGTCATCAGTAATGCTTAATGAAGAATCCTCAATGCAAACTGAACAAGCACACAGACAGGGCTCAAGAGGAAACCATGTCACAGTGTGCTAGTATTGGCACAGTCTGCCAGTAAAACATGTTACACAATATGCCCTCTTGAGTGCTGGTATGTGCTATAATACACTGTAGCTGGAAACAATTACTGTACTTATAACTGTGACAAAAATGTAAAGATGTATTTAAACATGCACGGGCTGGCTCTCAGAGCGCCCACACTCCATTTAAATAGCTTCTCTCTCTCTCTCTCTCATGCCTGCCTTTCACAATCCATTAAGTGTCTCTACACAGGTTCCTGCCAGTGCACTCTATGTAAATGTGTATCATACAATGAATGATGTTTAAAAAAAGTCTCACACATCTAAAGTGTTGTTTTCCTTCTATTCTACAGTATCAGCCAGTCCATCTTATTACACTGATGTATTGAAACAACTGCAACATTCAACTGAACCTAATGCAGTTCAGTCAAACTACCTGGCTTTCTCAATCCTAAAATAGAGAACTCATTTTCCCCACCAAAAAACGTGGGGAATTCTCCCATTTTTACAGTTTACATTTGACAGCACACCCACTCGTTCTGGCCTCACTTACAGATTGACTGTTATGAGCAGATGGTTTGAGTGCTTCAGTTTCAAACAATGCTCTGCACACCGTGAGAAGCAAACTACGATGAGCTTCATGAAAGCAGTTTTCATTTCTGACTTGAGTAGGCACACTTTGAAGTGAAAAAAACACAAAAAGAATGAGAGAAATGAATTAAAAGATGTTGTTATAGACAAAGTCTAGATAACACATAGAGTTTAAATATGACACTTGACATATTTAGCAGGTAAGCAGCTCCTTCGTGCAGCCTCTGGGAGAGACAGACATGCATCCTACATCGCATGTGCTTGAAGGGTTGGATATTGAATGCATTGAGCTAATTATTAGAGACAACTGAAGCAAGTTAGTTATTGTGTACCCAAATGACATGGTCACTGGTTAACCTTACTCATTGTGGCTTTACAGTGCTATTACATATTAAAATCATGTATAAAAAATTATTATAAAATGCCAAAAAGAGGCCAATGTTTCATGATTTGGATGTCTGCTGCCTTCACGTCAATGGAATAGGCACAGTGCAGAATGCGTTGGTGGCGCTCAAGGGATCAGATCAGAGGGGGTTAGAGCCTTGGCGTTGCTTTCTGTCTCTTCTCCTCCACCACTTTTCCAAAGAGATTGGCTGCCTCCTGCGCACACCCCCAGTGGATGGTAAGCCCAAAGCCTCCGTGCCCGTAGTTGTGTATCACCTTGACAAGAACGAAGACAACTTACTTGTTTGTACTCCAGAGTGGTATGGAGGTCGCTCCCCCTGGCTGACCTGCCACCCGCTCGCCAGCTTGAACATCTGCTCTGTATATGTCAATTCTACTGTTCCCATTTAACTATAGCCTCTCAATTTATAAATACAAATGCAGCTTACATGTTTTACTGTTAATTTACTTTGTTTACTGCATTGTAATATGGATGTTCTTCACTGTAATATTATAAATAGACAACAATATTTACTGGATTAGAGTTGTACATCCCCATTCCCTCGATTTCTTGGCTTATTTTCAAACAACAGATGACTTCCCCTATTACCGGAATTGGGATTGTCAACTACGTAATATTACTCCTTGAGCACATGGCTAATTCAGAATGCAGTGTGCGTGCTCGCCCTTCTTTCAGTTGAACACACTGAGAAACGTGGAGCTCACCTCGCTCTTGGCAGCTCCGTATTGCAGGGTCTCTCTCTCCAGACGCACTTTGCTGCGCACCGGCCTCAGGCCAGCCCAGTCGTCCACAATCCTGGCATGCTGAGGAGTTGGAATCAAGTCATTTCTCAGAGCTGAGAGTCCACAGTGGCAGACAGGACTTGACTAAGGTTTAAAACAGTTACACTAACCACCAGCCACCCCCACTCTACCCCTCCTGGCATACTCACTGGTACATAACAAGCAGGTCTGTGAGCCGCAAATACCCTATGAAGGGAAATGTTTAAAAACAGGATAGTCTCTTCCAAGAGAGGAGCACTGATCAAGCACTGCAGCCACTGACCTTGAGACTGGGGACCAGCTTGCTGCAGGACTCCCACACTTTCTGATGGTCCTGGGAGTTACTTTCTTGACTCCAGTTCCCCAGTTGAAAGATGCCTCCAATGGTAACTAAATTACTCCTGGGGAGGAAATAGAGTCAAGCTTGCAAATGGGAAATATCTTGGGGAAAAATGATGTTTAAAAGAGCTTGAAGGAGCAGCTTGCAGAAAGTTAGCAGTTTGACTCAGATACCCAAGTGTAAGACAGTAATAGGGAAACCTGCCCCTGCTTACCCTGGTATGATGTATGGGGTTGTATACACTCCAGTCTTGAGATCGTGAGTTATTATAAAATGCTTTAGCCAAGGAGCCTCTACCTAATAAGAACATTAAAAAAAAAACATGAATGCTGGTTTTATACTATTATTTGTATCCTGAAACAGTTTAGAAATAAATGCAAAAGAAACACAGTTTGTTTTGAATTGATAAAGATTAAATTAATTATATTTTACACACTGGGAATGAACAGAAACACATTGAGGTGCTTTTTGGCTCTGTCCTGTGTTGTTTAAATAGGACACAGGTTCTGCCGGGTTGTCTAGGAATTGAAGCTTGTGTTCGACTAGGGAAAGGAATAACTGCCTGACTGACTGCTGGGCTCACCCATCCCTTCCTGCACACCCACCTTCAGGATCTGTCCCCGGCCAGGCTTCAGATCCTGGTCAGGCTGCAGCTCCCCGGCTCTTATCCCAGTGCAGTTCACAATGACATCCACCCCGGAGTCCACCAGCTACAGGGGGAGACGCAACTTTGTTAGAAAGTTGAGCAGACAAACGTTTTGGCTAGTGCCTTCTGCAGTGTAGTACAGGAGGGGAGAATGCCAGCCACAGGCCAACATGCATGCACCCACAGGAATACTTTACTAAGCTCTGTTAATACAGTAACTATTCACACAGTCCTCTTGGCCAATCATACATCAAGGGACATGAAATAATAATTAAAAAAACACTTCTAATAAAAACCATTATGGTGTACAACAAAAGTATTTTTTTTTTTGTTTTCCAATGTAAAGTGTTTAAAAACATCCCTCACCTCTCTGAAAGACTCAATCTTCCTGTGACAAAATATCACCCCTCGCTCCCTCAGCCTGGAATAAAGAAATGAAACGGCCAGAATGAAACACATCCAGTGGAAAAACACATTGTCACTACCTGGTGTGCTTGTGGAACCCTAACCAGCAGCAACGCTCTGTCCCTGCCCATATAAGGAAACACTGTAATCCACTACTATAAACACCATAGTAAGCCATTTAATACACTTGTTTTTGTACCAGACACTGACGAGAAAATGACAGCAACAAAAGACTGTGCCACCTGTAAATCAACATGCACAACACTGAATGCATGTCTTGAAGCTGTATGGGCCAGAACACAGTGAGCCGAGTGGCTTTCTGCCATTGCCTGAGGATGTGGTGTCGTGGACTCATTAATACTGCAGCACCTGGAACTAGGTAGACATAGTTTGCATAGCGCGAGTTTGCACCAACTTGTAGGCTTTTGCCAAGAATTTCATTATTTACTGTGAGCGTCAAAGCTTTAAGTTTTTAGTGCGTTAAAATAATTTCTTATGAGGAAAAAGGTGCATTTACAAAGTGGGACCCCTCTAAAAACGAGATAGCTTTACATCATTGCAAAATATTAGTAAAAAAAAAAAAAAAAGGTAAACTAGCAGAGTGCTGTACCTAATTCGTCCTAGGCAGGCTCCCTGTGTCTTTGCAGACGGGAATGATTAGATGATTGCATGTTTCACACTCACCTGTCCATGAGCCAAGGTAAATAGCTCTTGCCTTCAATCATAAGTGCAGTGTTGAACCAGCCATAACTGGAAAAAACAGATGCATCCCATAGACAAAAACACACAAGAGAAAATGATTGCACTATACTGTCAGCAAAGAAATACTGGCATCTTACAGACAACGATATGTATGTGACAAATTGTATAACATTATATTATAACAGAATACAGTACTATAATACTTTAGTTGTTGTACATATTACAGATCTATATCAAGTAGTAAAGCTGCCTACTACTACTTACAAGGCTTACCAGACATGCAAATAATTCTAGTTTAATATTATAGTTTATATTTGTGATGACATTCTTCGTGTTCATGATGAAAAAGGCTGGACTGGCACCACTGGAGAATTATGTGCAGAGCAGGGCTAACACTACCCACTGTCGGTATCCATGACAGCAACTCCACTGGTACTTGACATCTCATTCCGAGACTGC